>NW_015160237.1:361939-409946 GCF_001447785.1 Gekko japonicus
CTGCTCAGAGCTCAGCTGGTCTCCTCTGCCTCTGGCAAGGTGCTTCCTTAAATAGAGGCCTCCCCCAGCAGAGGTCAGGCAGCAGCTATTCAAATTCAAATTCACCCAGGCACTCAATCACAGGCAAAACAATGCCCCTTCCACTTCCTCTCAATTACAGGCAATCCCAGTCAAACAAGGCCCGTTCCTCTCCCACACTCAATCAGCCAGGACTCTGCAAGAACTCTAAGTGCTTCCACACACTGCTAAACACAGTTTTCCCACAAAATATCCTTAGCTGAATTCTCTCAGCTGAAAGCAAGTAAAAGAAACCCACTCACCTCTCTCACAGCTCTCTCTCCTGCTCCTGCTCAGAGCTCAGCTGGTCCTCTCTGCCTTTGTCATCCACACCCTGCTAAACACAGTTTTCCCACAAAATATCCTTAGCTGAATTCTCTCAGCTGAAAGCAAGTAAAAGAAACCCACTCACCTCTCTCACAGCTCTCTCTCCTGCTCCTGCTCAGAGCTCAGCTGGTCCTCTCTGCATTTGTCTGTTTTTTCTAAAAAGCAATCTAAGCCAGTGGACATTGCAGTGTTTTCTTGTGGCAGGGAATCCGACAAGCCACGGGACCAAGCTGTGGAGGCTTGTGAGCAAAAGTTCTACTTTGTGATCTCCTACTGGCTTTAAAGCTGTGAGCGAGCAATTTGGCTGCTACATAAATTAGTTTGCTCTGGAGCCCTCCTTCCTGAACTAAGACAAAAATGTGTGAGCCAGAAGCTAAAAAACTGTGAGCTGGCTCAGACTAACTCAGCTTAGAGGGAACACTGGGACCAAGGCACTGCATAGCCTGGTCTCTTGTAGCTTGTCTGATAAAAGCTTGAGGAGAAGAATCTGGATGGGAACTTAGCAGCGAGGAATTCTTCACCTTTGTTCTTGGCCATGGCCGGATCAAGCAGGGTTTTGGCGGAGTGTCTGCTTTCACTTCCTTGGATTTCAAGAATTTCTGTTGTCCGTTCCATCATCTTTAAAGGACCGATGTGGGAACAACTGTTACCCAAACTGACCCCCATGTCAGGCTCATCACAGACAAAGCAGCCTCTCTGTGTGGAGAGCGGGGCCGTGTCACCGGGGTAGTTGTTTTGGGGGTGAACAGTCAGGTGTATACCCAGGTTCCAATCTGGCCCTGCACGCCAACTGGAGAGGGAAGCAGGAGATACAGAGAGAGAGAGAGAGCGTCTGAAAAAGAAATAATCTTTGTTCTCCTAACAAGACACACGGCTAGAAAGATGAAATGCAATGAAACGCAAAACCCTGAAGTAACGTTGCAATAGAGCAAGGCAGCCGTAGCAACGCTGCTTTGGTTGTTGGCTGACTGGGGTGGGTGGGGAATTTGAGAGGAAATGAAGGGTGAAAGGAAGAACATGCATTGCCTTGTGCTGAAGCAAAGAGTCCATTGGACTGTGATCTAAGGCAGAAGAGGGGAGGGGCTGTGGCTCAGTGCCAGCGCCTCTGCTTGGCATGCAGAAGGTCCCAGGTTCAATCTCCGGCACCTCCAGTTAAAAGGGCCAGGCAGGAGGTGATGAGAAGCTCTCTGAAAATGCCGAGACAGTGCACAACCACAATAAAAAAGCCCAGCGCTATGCTGGGGATTATTAGGAAGGGAATTGAAAACAAACTAGCCAGTATCATAACAGACCTGTATAAATCGATGCTGCAGCCTCATTTGGAGTACTGTGTGCAATTTTGGGCACCACACCTCAGAAAGGATATTCTAGCATTGGAAAAAGTGCAGAAAAGGGCAACTAGAATGATAAAAGGCTTGGAACACTTTCCCTATGAAGAAAGGTTAAAACGCTCGGGGCTCTTTAGCTTGGAGAAATGACGGCTGAGGGGTGACATGATTGAGGTTTACAAGACTATGCCTGGGATAGAGCAGGTAGAGAAAGAGGTACTTTTCTCCCTTTCTCACAATACAAGAACTCGTGGGCACTCCATGAAATTGCTGAGCGGTCGGGTTAGAATGGATAAAAGGAAGTCTTTCTTCACCCAAAGGGTGGTTAACACATGGAATTCACTGCCACAGGAGGTGGCAGCAGCTATAAGCATGGACAGCTTCAAGGGGGAATTAGATAAACAACTGGAGCAGAGGTCCATCAGTGGCTATTAGCCACAAGGTATAGATAGGAACTCTCGGTCTGGGGCAAGTGATGCTCTGTCTTATTGGTGCTTGATGGGGGGGGCTAACAGTGGGAGGGGCTTCTAGTGTCCTGGCCCCACTGCTGGACCACCTGATGGCCCCTGGTGTTTTTGGCCACTGTGTGACACAGAGTGTTGGACTGGATGGGCCATTGGCCTGACCCAACATTGGATTCTCTTACGTTCTTATGTTCTTAAGTCCACTGCCTGAGACCCTGGAGAGCCTCTGCCAGTCTGAGTAGACAATGCTGACCTTGATGGATCAGTGGTCTGTGTACTCTTGTGTGGCATGTGAGAAGCGAAGGGAACAAGTCCAAACTGAAATCAGCTAAGAAGTTGGAGATCCAAAACACGGGATTCAGAAATTCAGTGACAGGCAGAAGGAGGAGGAAGAGATTGGATTTATCCCCCGCCCTTCACTACCCAAAGGAGTCTCAGAGTGTCTTACAATCCCCTTCCCTTCCCCTCCCCACAACAGACACACTGTGAGATAGGTGTGTAGGACAGGAGATGTGTGTTGGGGATGGTGTTGCTTTGTATATCAAAAAGATCATAGAACCAAATAAGTTAGAAAATATTAGAGGGAAGAAACTCCCCCACGGAATTGCTATGGGAGGAGTTACCAGGCACTAAAAGGTGTACTATTACCCCCCCTCCCAGTCAAAACCATGAGGCAGATCTTGAGGGGGAAATAAGGCGGGTGATTAAAGTGGAAAATGTTGTAATGCTGGGTGACTTCAACTACCCTCCCACTTAATGGGCAAATCTGTGCTTTGTAGACATCATAAATGCCTGTGTGTTGGAGCAGCTGGTCACAGAGCCAAACAGAGCTGTAGCAACTCTGGACTTGCTTCTGAGCAGGGCTTCAGGCCCGGTACAACGTGTAAATGTTGTTGCACTGACTGGGAAGATTGACTACAAAGCTATGAAGTTCAGCTTTCATGTCAATGGAACGTTGCCCCCAAAGTCCAAAACAACCACTTTTCAAAAGAGGGAATTGTGTTAAAATGAGGGGACTAGTCAGAAGGAAGTTAAAAGTTAGAATTAAGAGAATTCAATACCTCCAGGATGCCTGGAAAATACTTAAACTACACTAACTGAGGTCCAGAAAGAATGCAAACTTCACATCAGGAAAGGTGCCACCAAGTCTGAAACAACGTCCTCAAGGCAAGGAAGCCATAGAGGGTGAAAAGGAGCAGAAGTCCTGGCAAACCACTGTTTGGGGGCAGGCGGTCTGAAGAACTGGAGGTGATGAGAGATGAAGTTCTAGCCAAACGAAAAACTAACAGATCTGCAGGTCCAGATGGCATACACACTTAAAGAACTCAAATATGAAATTATTGACTCACTAACGAGTACATGTAACTGGTCATTAAAATTGGCAATCTGTATCAAATGACTGGAAAGTGGGCAACCATTGCACCAATTTTGAAAAAAGATGTCTGGGGGATCCAGGAAATTAAAGGCCAGTTAGCCTAACATCTGTCCTAAGTAAATTAGTAGAATGTTATTAAAGATGGAATTATGAAGCACGTAGAGGAACAAAGTAGTCTGAGGGAAAAGGAGAGCAACAGGGATGAACCAGGATCTGGAGACCAAGGAGCCCTACAAGGAAAGGCTGAGGGACTTCTTGGGAATGTTTGTTCTGGAGACGGGGGGGGGGGGGGGGGGGGGGGGGCCCTTGAAGTCTCTGAAGGGCTGTGTCACTCAGAGGAGGGCAGGGAGCTGTTCCTGCTGGCAGCGGAGGAGAGGACTCGCAAGAATGGGCTTAAATTGAGGGCGGGAAGGTACCAGCTGGATATCAGGAAAGAATTTTTGACAGTCAGAGAGTTGTGTCACAGTGGAATGGGCTGCCTTGGGTAGTGGTGAGCTCCCCCTCCCTGGCAGTCTTCAAGCAGCGCCTGGACAAACAGTTGTCAGAGATGCTCCAGGCTGATCCTGCGTTGAACAGGGGGTTGGACTGGATGGCCTCTATGGACCCTTCCAACTCTGTGTGATTCTATGCTTCTAAAATCAGGATAGCTGATGGTTTAAATAACTTTTCTTCTTTCCCCCCCCCCAATGGGATGAACTTCCTGTTCTTTCCTGTCCCCAAGGAAGAGTCTTCCTTCTGTCACTTTACTCTTCCCAGCTTTACGGTTCTGGATGTGACTTACTGGCTGGGTGTGAGCAAGTCCGCCGTAGTCCGACTTTGCCCGTTGCCGGCCTCAGCGTAACTAACAGCTGGAGGGCTCCGTGCCGGGAGCCTGATGGCTCCTTTCTTGAATCTCCTCGTTTTTGCCAGCTAGTATCCTGCAGATCAGGGAGCTGCGGTGGCTCAAGTGGTTAAGACGCTGAACTGCAGGCTGTGGAAGGTCGGTAGTTCAGTAGTTCGAGACCCGAGTGTGCCGTGTGATGGAGTCAGCTCCCGTCTCTAGTTCCAGCTCCTGCCAACCTAGCAGTTCGAAAGCAAGAAATTGCAAGTAGATAAATAGGGACCACTTCGGTGGGAAGGTAACAGCGTTCCGTGCGCCTTGGTGTTTAGTCATCCCGGCCACATGACCACGGAAACGTCTTCGGACAGCGCTGGCTCTTCGGCTTTGAAACGGAGATGAGCACTGCAACCCTAGAGTCGGATTCGACTGGCTTTCGAGCAAGGGAACCTTTACCTTTACTTTATCCTGCAGATCACCAATGTTCATTGTGCAAAAATGATTCTAGTCCAATTACAGTCCACGAATTTGCTTCTTCTTCTTCTGTTTCTTTATTTTACATCATGCAGTGCCACTACTGCTGCTTCCAACAATTGCCATGCGACTACAGATTTCCCGGGTAAACAATCTATTTCCCTCAATGCTTCATCAGGTCGCTTCATACTTGGAGCCCCTGCTCTATGTCTCCTACTCAGAATTAATCTTGTATTTTCTCAGCATATGCTGGCCCTCACCTGGGAAATCTGTAGTCGCCCGGCAATTGTTGGAAGCAGCAGCAGCACTGCACAACGTAAAATAAAGAAACAAAAGAAGAAGAAGCAAATTTGGACTAGAATCATTTTTGCACAGTGAACATTGGTGGGGTGCAACCTTGGTTGAGTCACTGTGGTCCATTTGTGGCTGGAAGTATCCTGCAGATCGGCTGCTGTACATGAACAGAGATCGGTCACAATAACTGAAATATCGGGGTGAATTTTTGGGTGAGGGCATTTCTCCACAGGCAGATTCATGAAGAACAGATCCAACAATGGCTGCTAACCCATGCTCCCCCTAAGCTATGGAGTCGTGTGAGCAAAAATTCTACTGTGTGAGCTACTGGCATTAAAGTTTTGAGCAGGTGATTTGGCTCCTGCGTAAGTTTGCTCTGGAGCCCTCCTTCCTGAGCTAAGACAAAAATGTGTGAACCAGGGGCTAAAAAACTGTGAGCTAGCTCAGACTAACTCAGCTTAGAGGGAACACTGCTGCTAACCATGGTGACTGAAGGGAACCTCCTTGTAGAGATATTTTATTTTAATTTTTTTATTCTTGGGTTTATATCCTGCCCTCCCCGATGGCGAGTCCCAGTGCCAGGAGGCAGGATCAGAGAGGGCCTTGGCCTCTACGCCAAGCTTGCTGGATTAGATGGGCCCCCACTCTGATCCAGCAGGGCTCTACTTATGTTCAAAACTAGCCCTAGTTCTGGAGAGAGCTAGAGGGGCCTTTTGACTTACCAGGAAAACTCTAGGTGGGCTGACATCCCATGAGCAAGCCATGCTAAGTGGTGGTGCTGCCGGGGCCACTTGGCCAGGGGCGATGGTCACTGGAATTCTCCTCATGCCGCTCCCGGGTGGGTCGGGGCCAGCACGACTCGGGCCTGACTGTCAGCAGCGTAAAATGAGGTGACAAGTAAGTCTCCAGCCATCAACACCATTGTGGTGGCCTCAAACCTAAACAGGATAGGTCAGGCTCAATGTTCCCTGTAAGCTGAGTCAGTCTGAGCTAGGCTCACAACTTTTTAGCCTCCGGCTCACACATTTTTGTCTCCACTCAGGAAGGGACATGCAGTAGCCAAATCGCTGGCTCACAACTTTAATGCCAGCAGCTCACAAAGTAGGATTGTTGCTCACAGGACTCCACAGCTTAGAAGAGAGCCTTGGTCAGCAGCCATTGATGGATCTGTTCTTCGTGAATCTGCCATAGCTTAGGGGGAGCATTGGTCAAGGCTAGCCCAGTCTTGGGATGTCTTGGACGCTAAGCAGGGTCGGCCCTGGTCAGTCCTTGGGTGGGAGACCACCGAGGAGGTTCAGGCTCCCTGGGCAGAGGCAGGCAATGGCCAACCACCTCTGGACGCCTCTTGCCCGGAAAGCCATACAGGGTTTGATTCCCCACTCCTCCTCCACTTGCACCTGGCTGGATGACCTTGGGCAAGCCATAGCTCTGATAAGAGTTGTTCTTAAAAAAGAGCAGTTTCTGTCAGAGCTCTCTCAGCCCTGCCTCCCTCACCGGGTGTCTGTTGTGGGGAGGGGAGGGGAAAGGAGTTTGTAAGCCACTCTGAGGCTCCTTCGGGTACTGAAGGGCCATGGGGTATAAGTCCAATCTCTTCTTCTTCTTCTTCTTCTTCTTCTTCTTCTTCTTCTTCTTCTTCTTCTTCTTCTTCTTCTTCTTCTTCTTCTTCTTCTTCTTCTTCTTCTTCTTCTTCTTCTTTCCCCCACTCCTCCACTTGCACCTGCTGGATGACCTCGGGCATGCCGTAGTTCTGATAAGAGCTGTCCTTGAGAAAGAGCTATTTCTGTCAAGAGCTCTCTCAGCCCCACCTACCTCACAGGCAATGTTCCCTCTAAGCTGTGAGCAAAAACTCTACTTTGTGAGCTACTGGGGCATTAAAGTTGTGAGTGAGCCATTTGGCTACTGCATAAATTAGTTTGCTCTGGAGCCCTCCTTCCTGAGCAAAGACAAAAATGTGTGAGCCAGAGGCTAAAAAACTTTGAGCTCGCTCACACTGAGTCAGCTTAGAGGGAACACTGCTCACAGGGTGTCTGTCTGTTGTGGGGAGGGGGAAGGGAAAGGAGTTTGTGAGCTGCTCTGAGGCTCCTTCGGGTAGTGAAGGGCCACGGGGTATAAGTCCAATCTCTTCTTCTTCTGTACCTATCCTTTTATATGTTCAGCTCTTCACATAACAATCCACGCAGCCACTTTGACTTCTGTAGACGTCTCCCACTTCGTCACCTGGATCGTTTGTGATGGTGCCTTCAGCAACTCCTTTTTCAGGAACTCCCAACTCATCTCAGATGCCTCCCTGTGTCTGATGGCCTATGCATGGAATCCTGCCTGCCATTCCTCTATTAAAATCAGATTTCCTGAAGTTCGAGGTCCTTGTTTGAGCTTTCCGTAAGCTCAAGAATCTCAACCCTATAGGGTCCCTTTTCCTCAAAGTTCCCACTACTTTCACCTCATTGACCAAGTCACCTGTATTGATTAGGAACAAGTCAAGGGTAGCGGATTGCTTATTTGTTGGAGTTTTTATAAAAATTGTGATTCAGCAGAGAAAAACAGCTTAGCAATGCCAGAGCGCAATAATCAGACTCAGAGTCCATGTGTGTTTAAAATATAAAAGTTTTACTACATTCTAGCACAGGGAAAGGTAACTGGGAGGAAAAGAACATCTCAGCTAAACAGCTACATCCTCACTCTACAAAGGACGAGACTAGAAGAGCTGCAATGGCTACTCTTACACGTTTCTTGTTGAAACAGAACAAAGACGGGAAGAGGAGCCATAAAATGCAAAAACACTTTGACACTTTGCTTCCAATCAAACTCCTGGAACAGGAAGAATTTTCCCAGGCTGGCAGACCTAAACTAACATTGGCTTACACAAAAGCATGTGATTTCCTGTAACAACAAAACAGACATTTAACCCAATATATACTGAGTGTTTTTATCTTGTAACACCCAACATTATTCCTCCCTCCCCCTTCTGAAAGAGGGAATTGTCAGCCAGGGGCTGTAGCACGAGAGTTCCCTTCCACACCCAATCAGAGAACCTGGACTGGTACTTTCAGTGGCTTGGCCGCCATGGAAAATGTTCAGCAACAGTGTCCCCCTGAACTTATCTTATTAAAGGCTGATTAGCAACCTTTGATTCTGATAACAGAAAAGAATGAAAGGTTGAGTTTGGCATTTGAATATAACCAGCAAACAAGACAGAAATAACTACAGAAAGGTCTATCTTTTATTGAGAAAAGAAGTTAGTTTGTTTAGTGAACTGGACAGACTGAAATAAAGGCATGAAAAAGTTAACCCAACAATTACTGTGAAAATAAATGCTAATATTATCAAAGTACCTGGCATTGCTTCTTAGCAAGTAACAGTTTTTAAAACAAATCAGTTTTCAGCTGTGTGTCTCACTGATTTTAGGTATAATCAAATAAGCCCACATTACCCACAAAAAATTCTCACCTGTTCTCCTTCTGAACCTCCATCCAGAGAAATCTGATTTGCTTGTCACAGGAGTACATATTTATAGTAAAATATCAGTTCTTAGCTCTAAACCGTTTCTATCATAATCGTGGGATATTATTTAAAAAAGGAATTGGTTCTTAACTAATAACAGATAGCGATATGAGTGCTGATTAGTTAGCATACTCACGTGATACTATCTAGATAGCTGATTGGTTCTTAACTAGACAAGCAACCCATGAGCTACTCTGCAGGTGCACATGAGATACGTCTGGTAAAGCAAGATAAGAAGGCCGGTCTCAACCTTTAGCCTGCTTTTTTTCTGTAAGTAGTTAAACTAACTGTCTCAGATGAAAATACTTGAAGCAGACAAAATTCACGGACAGTTAGAAGTGCTTGAGCTCTTGACTAATTTGCAAACTCAGCAAGAAAAGCTGCAGCAACTCAGGAATCTGTTTAACATTCCAGGCTTAGTGGAGATCAGAAGAATGCTGATTTTGACAGACTTCACATTCCTGGGATCCAAGATCACTGCAGAGGGCAACTGAGGCCATGAAATTAAAAGGCGCCTGTTCCTTGGGAGGAAAGTGATGGCAAACCTAGATAGCATAATAAAAAGTAGAGACATCACCCTGCCAACAAAGGTCCGCATGGTCAAAGCAATGGTATTCCTGCGAGAGTTGGACTGTAAGGAAGGCCAAGTGCTAAAGAATAGATGCTTTCGAATTCTGGTCCTGGAGAAGACTCTTGAGAGTCCCTTGGACTGCAAGAAGATCAAATCAGTCAGTCCTCAAAGAAATCAACCCTGACTGTTCCCTGGAAGGCCAGAGACTGAAACTGAAGCTCAAATACTTTGGCCACCCAATGAGAAGGGAGCACTCACTGGAGAAGGCCCTGATGCTGGGAAAGACTGAAGGTCAAAGAAGACGGGGACGGCAAAGGTTGAGATGGTTAGACAGTGTTATCGATGCAACGAACATGAAATTAAGCAAACTCCGGAGGATGGCAGAAGACAGGAGGGCCTGGCGGGAGCTGGTCCATGGGGTCGCGAAGAGCCGGACTCGACTGTGCGACTGAACAACAACAACAAACAACAACCCGGAAAATCTACAGCAACTAAACAGCAAAATTGTTCCCAATGCTTGCGTCCTTGAAAAATCTGTAATTTGGTTCAGGAAAGCGTGCTCTCCTTGGTTTGGCCGTCTGTGCAGACTCCACCCACAGTACTGCTTTCATTTCTCCATCCATTTATTTTTAACCCAGATTCTCTCCCCAAGGCTAACATGTTCAGTCTCTCGGTATTCATCCTTCTGACACAGAGTGCTGTTCCCCCTCTGCTTCTGCTTCATCCATTATTTTTAAACAAGTTATATCCTTCAGTGGCTTCCTTTTGGATCATCGGACCGTCCTCTCAGTCTCTTGTCCTCCCTACTTACCCATACTTGGAGTTCAAGGTCACCTTTTTAATCTTTCCTACTTTGAGCATTCGTATACGAACATCAAAGGCCAGTGTTTCTCCTGTTAACATTGTGGGGTTTTATAGGCACCCACATAACCCACTCAGTTTCTCTGTAATATCCAGATCCCTCCCTTTGAGACTTATCTCTGCCCAACACATGATTTAAAGCCTTTTTGAACAGAATTGTGAGGAGCGAACATCATTCGAGGTTTGATCCCAGAAACCGAACCTCTCTTGATGACTCCGTCTTCAGAGCGAGTCGCTCACCTGATGTCTTCCTTCCCTTTGTAGTCCTCTACCTTTGCAGGAGGGATAGATAAGAACACCACCTGAGCCAGGGTCCTGCCCCCTCCTTCCCAGAGCCCCTTTGAGGAAGCTCACTAGCGCCTGCATATGAGTGAGCCAGCAAACTTTGTGCACCTGGGCCTTCAAAGAGCTTGTGGTGAAGTCCCTCTCCAAAGGCTTCTGAGGAAACGTAGCACTCATGGGGAAAGAGGGTTAGGGTCCTCTTCTGGATCTTTAACTGGCTAAATGAAAGGAAGCTCAGGGGGGAAGTCAATTAACCCTTGACAGTTCTTACAATGGAAAGAAACCAGGACTGGGGCCCGGCAGGGGAGGACATTGGCTCCTTGGCTATTTCGTTTTATTCATAAATGATCTAGAACAAGGTGCTTGCAGTAATGCTGCCGATGCTGCAGTTGACACCAAATTATTCAGGATGGTGAAACCCCAAATGCACTGTGCAGAATGCCAAGAGAGCCAGTTTGGTGTCGTGGTTCAGTGTGCGGAGGATAATCTGGGAGAACCCGGTTTGATTCCCCACTCCTCCACTTGCAGCTGCTGGATGACCTTGGGCAAGCCGTAGTTCTGTCAGAGCTGTTCTCTCAAGGACAGTTCCTGTCAGAGCTCTCTCAGCCCCGCCTACCTCACAGGGTGTCTGTGGTGGGGAGGGGAAGGGAAAGGAGTCTGTAAGCTGCTCTGAGACTCTGAGTGAAGAGCGGGGTATAAATCCAATCTCTTCTTCTTCTTCTAGTTTGGTGTAGTGGTTAAGTGCACAGCTGTCCTTGAAAAAGAGCCGTTTCTGTCAAGAGCTCTCTCAGCCCCACCTACACCTCACAGGGTGTCTGTCTGTTGTGGGGAGGGGGAGGGGAAGGAGTTTGTAAGCCGCTCTGAGACTCCCTTGGGTAGTGAAGGGCGGGAGGTATAAATCCAATCTCTTCTTCTTCTTCTATATGCTTTCCTGCAGTCTCATTTCCCTCGCTTGGAAGTTTCTTTGGGGGGGGGGGTGTTCTGTTCTGCTTGTGTTTTGCTCCCTCGAGTGGCTGATGTGATATCACTCCAGTTTATGTCCAGCATAAAAACCTGCAGTTTAAATCTGCTGGGAGAAAGGCTGGTCATAAACCCGTATGATACCGAATCGACCACTAGAGGGAGCAAAACATGTGCCAAACAGCTCCCCCCCCCCCCCAGGAACTTACGAAATGAGAATGCAGGAAAGCCATGTTTCTCCTCACTGGATGAGTGGACCACAAAATGATGAATGAAGTTCAAAATGAAAAGTGCAAAAAATCTTAAGTTTAAATATGCACAGATGGGGTCTGAGTGGGCAGTCACTGACCAAGGAGGAGATCTTTGGCTTGTGATGGGCAGCTCAGTAGCACTCAAGGAGTGACAGCAGCGAACAAACTACATGCTAGAGAAGAAGATGATGATGATGGTGATGGTCAGGGCTTTTTTTGTAGAAAAAGCCCAGCAGGAACTCATTAGCATAATAGGCCACACCCAACAGCAGATACTCATTAGCATATTAGGCCACACCCCTGACAGCACAGCTCATTGGCATATTAGGCCACACCCCACATGTTACCAGAAGTGTCATCCAACCACACCCACCTTTTGCTTCTTATTCTGTTTACTTTGTTGTCCAAATCCAGGGCTTTTTTTTGTAGCAGGAACTCCTTTGCATGTTAGGCCACACACCCCTAATGTAGCCAATCGTAATGAGTGCCTGCTGTTGGGTGTGGCCTATTATGCTAATGAGTTCCTGCTGGGTGTGGCCAACTCAGGAGCCAGCCATAACTCCGTTCCTGTACGTTCCTGCCCCAAAATAGCCCTGGTGATGGTGGTGATGATTTTGCAAAAATATATTCACAACATCAACAAATATTTCAGAGTATTGGTTTTATAACTACAGGCTTTACCAATAGATCCCTTCATTCCTTTGCACAGTGCATGTGTGTAAAGTGCCTTCAAGTCGCAGCTGACTTCCGGCCACCCCCAGCAAGGGGCTCTCGAGGCGAGGGAGAGGGAGAGGTGGCTGGCGGTGGGCCACGGCCTTCCTTTGCACCGTCTTCCTCAGTGGCCTCCCTTCCGGGTACCCGTCTCGCACAGCTTCCGAGATCCGATGAGATCGGGCTGGACCAGGCCGCCTTCCCTCCCGCTTTGCCCAATACCAGAGAATTAAAAGGAAAAGAAAAAAGAGAAAGTAGAAGCGGGGTGTTGGAAAGAAAGGGGAAAACAGAAAAGAAAGAATAAAAAAGCCAGGAAGGGATTGCAAATGTAGAGGGCACTGCAGTAAAAAAAAAGGAAGGTGATACATACAGTAAACATTGTGATAGACTATAGTTCTGTCCCTTGTAGAAGCAACCTTAACTTAACCTTAACCCAGTAACCGACTGGTAACCAATGGAATGTCTGCAGAATGGGTGTGATGTGCGTGGTCCATTTCATGCTCAATCGTAGCTGGATCGAGGCATTCTGTACCAGCTGGGGTTTCCAAACTGCTTTTAAGGGCAGACCCATGTAGAGTCCATTACAGTAGCCCAGCCTTGAAGTAACCACAGCATGATGCCATGTAGCCGGGTTAGCAGAATCGAGGCAGAGGGCTGCGCTCCAAGCCAAGTGGCATTTTGGGAAAATGAGGGGGTTTTGCAGCTACATCAGGCTATTAGCTGAATTCATGAGAACCAGCTGGACCACACTGAAAGTAGGGAGTACGATGACCTTCAGGGCTTTCACCTTCCTCGCCAGCATTACTTTCTTCTTCACAGGATTCAGTTTCAGGTTGTTTTGTTGTTGTTGTTCAGTCGCACAGTCGAGTCCGCCTCTTCACGCCCCCATGGATCATCTCCCGCCAGGCCCTCCTGTCTTCCGCCGTCCTCTGAAGTTGGCTCAATTTCATGTTCGTCGCATCGATGACACTGTCTAACCATCTCATCCTTTGCCGTCCCCGTCTTCTTTGGCCTTCAATCCTTCCCAGCATCAGGGTCTTCTCCTCCAGTGAGTGCTCCCTTCTCATTGCGTGGCCAAAGTATTTGAGCTTCAGCTTCAGTATCTGGCTTTCCAGGGAACAGTCAGGGTTGATTTCTTTTAGGATTGACTGATTTGATCTTTTTGCAGTCCAAGGGACTCTCAAGAGCCATTTAACTACAGCTGAGAGTGGTTCAGAGTTTCTACCGGGTGATTTGGATAAAGAAATATAGATCTGGGTGTCCTCGGCATATTGACGACCCACCCTATTCAGAACCACGAATGATTCCTCCCAAGGGCTTTACAGAGAGACCGCATGGCCTGGGGGGTAAGTGTGAGCCCTGCAGACCCCAAGGCAGATCCTACACAGGTGACAAGTGGTCCCCAACAGCAGCCCCCCCCCGAGTCTTGCCCACAAGACATGGCTTAAGACACCCCAAAGCACACCCCTTAATCCCTGCTGCTACCTCCAAACACCTCAACAGGACTGCACGGTCCACAGTGCCAAGGGCTGCTAATAAATCTAGTGCGGACAGCAGAGAAGCATAGCCCTTGTCAACATCTAGACAGTGGTCATCTAGATGTTTGGTGTAGTTTGTTAAGTTTGGTGTAGTGGTTAAGTGCGTGGACTCTAATCTGGGAGAACCGGGCTTGATTCCCCACGCCTCCACTCGCACCTGGCTGGATCACCTTGGGCAAGCCGTAGTTCTGACAAGAGCTGTCCTTGAAAAGAGCAGTTTCTGTCAGAGCTCTCTCAGCCCCACCTACCTCCCAGGGTGCCTGTTTTGGGGAGGGGAAGGGAAAGGAGTTTGTGAGCCACTCTGAGACACCTTTGGGTAGTGAAGGGCGGTGTATAAGTCCAATCTCTTCTTCTTCTGCTAGGGCCACCAGCCCTGTCTCCATCCCGCAGCCCAGACTGAACCCAGAGTGGAAGGGGTCTAGGGCAGGTGATTTATCCAGGAAGAAGAAGAAGAAGAAGAGATTGGATTTATATCCCGCCCTTCACTTGGAGTCTCAGAGCGGCTTACAAACTCCTTTCCCTTCCCCTCCCCACAACAGACACCCTGTGAGGTCGGTGGGGCTGAGAGAACTCTGACAGAAACTGCTCTTTTCCAAGGACAGCTGTGCCAGAGCTTGTGACTGACCCAAGGTCACATCAGCAGGTGCAAATGGAGGAGTGGGGAATCAAACCCGGTTCTCCCAGATTAGAGTCCGCACACGTAACCACTACACCAAACTGGCTCTCGACCCGTAGTTGCTCTGCAAGAACTTTTTGTATCATTTTCCCCAGGTGGGACCATTTAGTTACTGGCTG
Organism: Gekko japonicus; assembly: GCF_001447785.1. Lineage (NCBI taxonomy): Eukaryota > Metazoa > Chordata > Lepidosauria > Squamata > Gekkonidae > Gekko > Gekko japonicus. The sequence goes on from NW_015160237.1 coordinate 376,546, forward strand.
ATAATTGCCCACATCGTTCTTCTCTAGCATTTTTTAAAAACAGCAGGCAGATCTGCCTGTTTTAGAGCCGATGGAAAGGCACCCTGAGGTTGCGGGGTCACAGGCGCCAGAGAAAAACCGGGGGGGGGGGAGAAGAGGGGCTATTTCCTCCGGAGGAATTTGACTCACAGTTATGCGATCACACACCTCCCTTTGAAGCTGTGAGCTCAGCCTGTCAGTGTGTGATCAGATGCACTGGGGGATGGGTGGGGGGGGGGGTTTGTGCTGTTTTTTCTCCATGCGCTGAACCGAGGGATTGATTAATCGCACCTCCGCACGGAGGGCTCCCTATGGAGCTTGTGATGATGTGCATACTGCGGGCGGCGGGGGGGGACGACAACGGCACGGAGTCGGGATGGCCTGATCAGACCCTCCCGATGCCATGAGAGCACGCTGGAGCGATCATACACGGGAAAGACCGTCTGTGGTCCATCGCAACCCGTTAACAACCAGTTTCCCCCCGGTGTCTTTTAACTCGGCTTCTGCAGTGGAACAGAACGGGTTGCTGACAGCTGCGGGGGGCTTCCCAGATGTTGTCGCCTGATCGCGCCCTTTAAATCCGCCCGGCATTCACACCTATGTCAGGCCTAATGGTGCGTAGGATCACAGCCTGCGTCCGTGATTGATTTATAATGGACAAGAGGGACGCACTGAAGTGACCCTCACAGGCTTTCAGTAGCCAGGAAGGGCGAGGATCCCAGGAACAAGTTGGGGCCATCACAGATCCCAGGATCCCATCAACCTACGTCGAGGCAACCCGTCCTTTCCAAATCCCTGGCTCTGGGTGAAGCCCAGTTCTACTGTGTTGGGAGAGAAAGAAAGAACAATCCCTGCCCTTTAAAGCTTCCAAATACCCCCCCCCCAATCTGCAATCCTCTGAGCCTGTGAATGTTGCCAGACGAAGAGAAAGCACCTGCAGTTGTGTTCAAGCACCTGGTGGGTCAACTCACCCCACAGACGGTCCATTGCCATCCTTGGAGCCAAATGTGCTACGGGATTCTGAAGAGCTCAAACGCGTCTCTCAGAAACGTGACATCTGTACAGCCTGGAACGATGTGGATAAAACGGGCCAGCGAGAGGCCTCAGAATGGCTAAACAAGAGGGCCCCCGTCCGTTACGGGACGCAACACTCACCTGGCCAAGAGTCACGGTGGGCCTCTGGGCAAAGCTTCCACCTGGGCCCCCGCCTAACAGGACTCTGATCCACACCACATATCGCAACACATCGCTTGGCTTGCTGCTACCACGAGTCTCTGGCAATCAGGTCACCAGCAGGCCCATCTGTCTGCCCATTTACGGCTGGCGTCACTCAGTGGAAAAATAAAGCAAGGGATCTCAGAGTTGGCTGTCAGCCTCAGGATGCTCGTGGGAGTCCCGGGGCCAAAACCAGAAAGGGATCGGAAGATTCCAGCCCAGGTTATCTCCAGGCAGCCCCCCAGGGCCATCGCCAGGGGGAGCGGAGGGTTTGTGGCAGGCACAACGCAAGAGAAAATAATGCTGCGTGTTTGAAATCTGGCCGCCAAGCTCAGGAGGAGGATGGGAGTTGCAGTGCCAAAAATGAGGGGAATCGTAACCAATGCTCCCTCTAAGCTGTGGAGTCTGGTGAGCAAAAATTCCACTTTGTGAGCTACTGGCATTAAAGTGGTGAGCGAGCGATTTGGCTACTGCATACATTAGTTTGCTCTGGAGCCATCCTTCCTGAGCCGAGGCAAAAATGTTTGAGCCGGAGGCTAAAAACCTGTGAGCTAGCTCACACTAACTCAGCTTAGAGGGAACACTGATCGTAACATCCTGGACCAGGTTACCTTCACAACAGGGAACATGCTATAAGAGAGCTTTTAAGCAACCTGCGAGCAGTGTTCCCTCTAAGCTGAGTTAGTGTGAGCCAGCTCACCATTTTTTAGCCTCCGGCTCACCCATTTTTGTCTCCACTCAGGAACGATGGCTCCAGAGCAAACTAATTGATGCAGTCGCCAAATCGCTCGCTCACAACTTTAATGCCAGTAGCTCACAAAGTAGAATTTTTGCTCACAAGACTCCACAGCTTAGAGGGAACATTGCCTGAGAGGTGTCTCTAACTAACACTCGGTGCCCCAATCTGCCATGGAAGGCTGCTGTGTGACCTTGGGCCCAACCAGGCCTACCTCACAGGGTTGTTGTGAGGATAAAATGGAGGGGGCTGCTTTGGATCCCCATTAGGAAGACAGGTGGGGTATGGCATCTATTAGAAGCCAGATTTTGCCTACAGTTCACCAAAAAAGGATGCTTGCTTTTGCTGTTGCTTCATCAGGTATTGCTGCAGCTTTTCTGGCTGGAGGAAGAACTGCTCATTCTGTATTCAAAGTACTGTTAAATAGTGTGAGGGCAGGTCCCTTGTATCTCTAGAAGCCATTGTGATTGTATAAAAGAAGCCAGAGCAGTTTCCCTCCCTCCTTCCAGACAAGCCATGCATGCCACAAATGCCCTCCACATCTACTCTGTCTGCACAGCCTACGCCTCTCAATCGTACCCTCTGTAGCCATGTTTCTAATTTTGTAATCTTATATTCGTATGCATACACACACACAAATATGTCTCCCAATATGGGATATACTTCTTACTTCTGATAAAGTGGGCTCTAGTTCACAAAAACTTTGTGTCACAATAAAACTTTAGAAAGTAAATCAGTAAGAAATCTGTTTAAGTTTACCCTAGTACCTGTTCGGTTACCTAGCACAAAAACAAGGGCAAATTGGGTTGCGTAGTGGTACTGGACGGGAAGTGTTGGAATCATTGGGATTGATTTTGCTGACATTTTCTAAAAAGATTGACTCATTTGTCACTTAATATGAACCTTCAGTAGCAAAGTAGCATTTACAAAGGAATATTTCATGTCCCACACAGCACAATAATAGAGCCATAGAATGTTAGAGTTGGAAGGGACCTTGGAGGTCATCTAGTCCAACCCCCTGCACTCTGCAGGAACAGAGCCGAAAGATAGCTCTACGACATACCCGAAAGATGGTTGTCCAGCCTCCGCGTGAAAACGTCCAGCGAAGGAGCATCCATCCCCTCCCGAGGCAGTCAGTTCCACTGCTCAACTGCTCTTACAGTTAGGTTCTCCTGATATTTAGCCGGTATCAACTCCCTTGTGATTTCCACCCATTAGATCTAGTCTTGCAATCTGGAACAAGAGAGAATAGATCTGTTCCATCTTCTAGATGAGAGCCAGTTTGGTGTTGTGGTTAAGTGTGTGGACTCTAATCTGGGAGAACCGGGCTTGATTCCCCACTCCTCCTCCACTTGCACCTGGCTGGATGACCTTGGGCAAGCCATGGTTCTGATAAGAGCTGTTCTTGAAAAAAGAGCAGTTTCTGTCAAGAGCTCTCTCAGCCCCACCTACCTTGCAGGGTATCTGTTGTGGGGAGGGGAAGGGAAAGGAGTTTGTAAGCCGCTCTGAGACACCTTTGGGTAGTGAAGGGCCATGGGGTATAAATCCAATCTCCTCCTCCTCCTCCTCCTCCTCTACATGACTGCCCTTCAGATATTTGAAGACTGCAATCATGTCCCCTCTAAGCCTTCTCTTTCCCAGGCTAAACAGACCCAACTCTTTCAGCCCTTCCTCCTAAGACATGGATTCCAACCCTCTCATCATCCTGGTTGCCCTCTTCTGGACACGCTCAAGGTTGTCAGCATCCTTCCTAAAATGTGGTGCCCAAAACTGGACACAGGACTCCCGGTGAGACCTGAGTCCATAGCAGAATAATAACAACAACCCACTGCCTGAACAGTGCTTAAAATGTAATTGGATCTAATTAAGTGGAGGGGAGAAAGAGTTCCTACTTCTGTTCCAAGTCTATAACCTAACCACTAGAACTGATGAACCTCCTGTTACCATGCGTGTGAAGGGTTGTAAGGGGGGGGGGCACCATTTTGTACTTTGAAATGGGGAAATATTAAATCTCCCACTCTTCTGTTCATTACATTAACAAAGGTCTGTAGCTGTATTACCATTCAACCAGATAGGGATGAGAATGAGCTGAGACCAGCAAAGGGGGGGGTTGGAAAGATTAGAAATGGGGGAAATGAAGGCAGAGCCCGAAAGGAAGAGAGCAAAACGGGGGAGGAGAAAAGTGTGGGAAAGAGGAAGACAAATTAAGAAGAGAAGGGAAGGTTGTTTAGTTTTGCTGCAGCGCACTAGCAGAGGTCTGGCTGGGCAGACAAAGGCAGGTGGGTGGGTCAAAAGGAAGAGGGAAAGGACAGACGGCTAGAGGCAGCGGCCCTGTTAGCAGGCTGCATCCTGGCAATGACTGTAGGAGCCATGAGCTATGCTGGCCGCCCTTGCCTTGCTCCAGTGCTGGCTTGGTAGATGGGCTACGCAGGGTCTGTAGGCAAAGGTTTTGCGAGTGAACTTTGTGGAAAGGCCGGCTGAGCAGACAAGCAGAGCGACGGCTGTTTACTGGTGGCCCTGCCTTCCCTGCGCCCCTAGTGGCTGCAGCGCTGAACTGCATCAGAAGTAAAATAAATGGAAATGTGTTTGCTAAATGTATGCATTTATTTATTTATTTATTTATGCAGCATGACTAGGGCTTTAGGGGCCCTCCAACTGACTTGGGCCCCTCAGGGCTTTTACCCCTCCAGTCTCACCCCCTCCCCTGCAGCCCTGAGTGTGACCATGAGACAGCCACAGAGCTTCCCAGCTTGCAGTTTGGGTCAAGCGGTGAATGGCCAGGGTGAGTGTTATGTAGTGGGTTGCTGCTTGGATAAACGACCGACGACAACGTGGTGCATGGCACGCTTTATTTGGTACACAACAAGAACAAGGAACAAACGGCCGGCAGGCCAACAATATACATACCTGGGGACACACCCCTGGTCACCATTGGTGGATTTGAATCTCCTGCCATGGTTCCCATTGGTTCCCCAGTGGAGGGACTAGGAGCCTAGTCCCTATTGTTCTTCCAGAGCCAAGCTCTGGCTGTTCGCTGGCCCACGGTGGTGCTCAGCATACACTACAGTGAGGCAAACCAATCTGAGGCTCAACACACGAGTAGGACATGGTGGTTGTTAAATACTGGGTTCAAGATGCATTGCAGTGAACAGATCTATTTTATTAAGTGATTTCAGGAACAAGACTGACTCACCAGGGCAACAGCCCTGTCGAAATAGCATGCAAAAACCACACCCAAACACACCCAACGCCCAACGATAGGCTATTTACATACCATTAGTTTCTCATTGGTCACTTCCAGAGTCCTGATAGGCTACTGTTCTAGAGCTCCAAGCTCAGCCACTCTCTGGTAGATAGTCCTGGAATGTTCCAGACCTAATACATAACAGTGGTCGAGCAAAGGATATTTGCCTGGCAAGCATGTTCTCGAGACTCTCACACAGAGCTCTAAAATGTGGCTTTGTTTGGCGCCGGCTGCCTCGTCCTTCCATCTGCCCTCACTGTAGACAAGTCCCAAATGAGCCCTGCAAAACTCAGTTTTATGTAATTCTGTTCTGTTCAATGAAGTAAGGAACTTTGATTACTTCCTTACAAACATCACTAATTACAGCTTCATTAAGTAGGAGAATCAATAGCAAAATACCAATTTAAAAAAACTCAGTGAAGTAACAACAAAGTAAAGGGGGGGAAAATCAAACAACTGGAGAACTGAGCAATCAATCCATACATTAATTAGTGTTTAAAAAATGACAGGCAAACATCTGAGTGGACCCAACTCATCTCCATTGGATTTCAGTTATGAAAGCCACCGATCAGGACTGGATTTCTTAACGTAAACGGGCAGTTGCAAATTGGAGGAGAGGGCTGCTTATTAAGTTCCCTTCTCATCCTAATTAATAGTTCAGTGGAGCTCGAAATGAAATGAGGTTTGGTTGGGGGAAGAAAATGCAGGCTCTTGTGCTCTGGAGCAAACACCTGGCGTTAAAGAGGCCCATGGCATTTCCCTGGGGGCCATGCCTCTCCATCCGCCGTCAGCAAGGGAGGGGGGCAAAGGGCTGGGTGTCTTCAGATGCTGCTGCTTGACCAAAGAGAAGGAACCGAGCAAAGGGCAACAAAGCCACAGTCCGGGGAAGGGGGAGGAACCAAAGAGAGCGTTAAGAGCATAAGAGAAGCCCATGCTGGGTCAGGCCAAAGGCCCCTCCAGTCCAACACTCCTGTGTCACACAGTGGCCAAAAACACCAGGGGCCATCAGGAGGTCCAGCAACACTTGCAGCACTGAGCCTTGCAGCATTTGGGAACAAAGAGCTTAGCTGTGTCACCAGCTCTGGTGATCCACGAAAGCTGACATCATTAACACATCTGGAACCCCCTCCAAAAATGCAATATTGCCGCCCACCACAGATTTTGAAGGTGCATATCAAAGAAGAAAGCATTGTTGGATGTGTTTGTTCAGATGGGCTTGTGGGACATGAGTGTGTTGTAGCACAAATTATCCTTTCAAAAATGTGAATGGGTTCTCTAGACTTGCCGTCTCTCTCCAATCAGGATCTTGATAGTGGAGAATGGGCTTGGGACTCATGGCTGGTGGCTTCTCCAAGGCTCTGGAATTTTCCCCTTTCCCGCCTGGCTTGGACAGGACCACCTGTGAACAAAAGAACATCAGAAAAGCCAATGCTGGATCAGGCCAATGGCCCATCCAGTCCAAAACTCTGTCTCACACAGTGGCCAGAAATACCACGTGCCCTCAGGAGGTCCAGCAGTGGGGCCAGGACACCAGAAGCCCCTCCCACTGGTGCCCCCCCCCAAAGCAGCAAGCATACAGAGCATCACCTGCCCCAGACCGAGAGTTCCTATCTATACCTGATGGCTAATAGCCACTGATGGACCTCTGCTCCATATGTTTCTCCAGTTCATAAGAACATAAGAGAAGCCAGTGTTGGATCAGGCCAATGACCCCTCCAGTCCAACACTCTGTCTCACACAGTGGCCAGAAATACCAGGGGCCATCAGGGAGGTCCAGCAGTGGGGTCAGGATACTAGAAGCCCCTCCCACTGTTGACCCCCCAAGCACCAACAACACAGAACATCCCTTGCCCCAGACTGAGAGTTCCTATCTATACCTGGTGGCTAATAGCCACTGATGGATGTCTCTTCCATATAAGAACATAAGAGAAGCCATTGCTGGGTCAGGCCAATGGCTCAGCCAGTCCAACACTCTGTCTCACACAGTGGCCAAAAACACCAGGTGTCCTCAGGAGGTCCAGTAGTGGGGCCAGGACACCAGAAGCCCCTCCCACTGTTGATCCCCCCCCCAAGCACCAAGAACACAGAGCATCCCTTGCCCCAGACATAAGAACATAAGAGAAGCCAATGCTGGGTCAGGCCAGTGGCCCCTCCAGTCCAACACTCTGGGTCACACAGTGGGAAAAAACACCAGGTGCCCTCAGGAGGTCCAGCAGTGGGGCCAGGGCACTGTGCCACCTTTCTTCTAGGCTCTCCACAAAGCTCCTGGGAAGCCCGTACAGAGCAGCCACCGGCAGGGCTCCCTTTCAGGCTGGAGTCCAGCGGGCAGCCTTTTCCCAAACTGGAGTGGTGAAGGGTGAGGTGGGGTTGCTGGAGTGCAGGTTGTGGAGACCCCTGAACAGAAAGTCTACTCTGACTCTGCTCCCTGAAGATCACGGGCAAAAGAGAGGTGGGGCTCAGAGCGTAGGGATTTCTACCCACTGGCTCCAATTCCACAGAAATTCTAGGGAAATCCAGTTACTAATGGTCAGGAGGAGATGACTGGGAGAACAGGATTAACGGTTGGGCAATTGCAAAGACGTTCAGCTAATGGTGGCACCTTTAGAAAGACAAAGGAAAGAAAAGTTCCGGCTCCATGGACAGTCGTTGGTCGTAATAGCTCAAGGAACGGCTTCTGCCTTATCAGAATGGGCAGTGGGTGGACGTGCCAGCTGCTTCATCCTCCCATGGCGTAAGTCTTTTTGTTCTGCAATGGAGAGTGCGTGCAGCATCTGGTCAAGGTGTGTGTGTGGGGGGGAAGTGCCTGTGTGACGGAGGAGGAGTCTTTCCATGGAGTTTTTGCAGGAACACTCAGGTTCCCTTTGCAGAGCATGGCTCCTTCACAGAGAACTGCTGCTGGTTGCTGTGGTGTCAGGGAGGCTGGTTTGCCTCCTGCAGGGAGTGAAGGGGCGAGAGGCATCGGGTATTCCATGGGCCCAGCATCTGGCTCGGCACACTGCTTCAGGGCGAGGCTTCCCTTGGCTGGGCACGTGCCTATAGTCCAGGAGGTTGGCACCATCGTCTGGCTACCGCACAGTCGAAATACCCTGGCGCACTTATTGTACAGTCCAGCTTATAATTATAGTCAGGGGTCATTTCGTAGAAAAAGAGGTGCAGGAGCTCATTAGCATAACACATTAGCATAACTCATTTGCATATGCCACACACCCTGACATCGCGGGAAGTGTGTCAGAAGGCAACACCCACCGCTCAGGCTCCACTGGACTATTTTGGATTGCTAGCTAATGGGGGGGGGAACGTGCAGATCTTTCCTTGCAGAGGAGGGAGAGCTTGTACCTGAATAAAGCTTTGTCTTAGAGGTGCCACTGGGCTGTTTTGGACCGGGGGGGGGGCTCTGCAACGTACCTGGCTGCTTCTTGCTCTGACTGAGGGCTGCTGGGAGCATGGGGTGGGGTTTGTTGCATGTGCCCGCCCCCCTGGGCTCTTTACTGCCGGAGCTCCGCTCCTGTGCGCTCCCGCAGGAAATGTCCATAGCTTTATAGATGCTATGCAAGGCTCTTCCAGGGCAGCAAGGGGAACCGATCTCCATAGCCTGGAGGCCCGTTGTAATTCTGGGCAATCTGGCCGCTTTCCCTGGCACTCTCCTTCCCCGTTAATGGCACGGAGGGCATTGCTTGCAGTTGCTGAGCGAAGATGCAAAAGACATGCTGTGCGTGCTCTGGTGCACTACTTCACCTCCAACAATGAACAGACAATTAAAACGTTTCCATTTTCCATGCGGAGGTGAATCAGGAGGGGTGGCGCAAGAATCGTCGCCACCTCCCAAAGAAATGGAGGACGCGCAGGGGACGGGGGGGGGGGGGCAGAACAGCCTGCCTGCTCTCGTCAAGCTCCTCGCACGGGAGGTGAGCAGGGGAGGGACACGATGGCCCTGCCCACGGCTGATTCTGCCTCTGCCCGCCTGCCCTCTGCCCCGTCCACCCCAGCGGGGAACAGCCAGCATGGCAAGTTCGGAGGGCCCCGGGTGGGGGTGGGTGGGTTTCTCAGCAGCCCTGACTCTCGCCCTGAGCATGAGGAAGGGAAGCCCAGAGATCCGACTCATGCCACAAGGGGAACAGGGGAAGCAAAGTTGTCACCACGACCCCTTTTGCTGCTGCTCTTCTCAGGTCTGCAGTGGAGAAAACCCACCAGCTGCTCCCCCCCCCCACGGGCCTCAGACCAGCTGTGCTGGAGCAGGACTGCAAAGGCCAGTGAAGCTAATTTGGGGGGGGGCATGAGACTGAAGTAGAAGAAGAAGAGAGAGAAGAGAAGAGATTGGATTTATACCCCTTGGCCCTTCACTACCCAAAGGTGTCTCAGAGCGGCTTACAAACTCCTTCCCCTCCCCCTCCCCACAACAGACAGACACCCTGTGAGGCAGGTGGGGCTGAGAGAGCTCTTGACAGAAACTGCTGTTTTTCAAGGACAGCTCTTGTGAGAACTACGGCTTGCCCAAGGTCATCCAGCCAGGTGCAAGTGGAGGAGTGGGGAATCAAACCTGGTTTTCCCAGATTAGAGACCGCACACTTCACCATGACACCAGACTGGCTCTCAACTAGCAGCAGGGCTGGGAACGGCCAAGGTGTTTCCAATCCTGCGACAGACACCAAGAACCAGGCCAAAATGTCTTAGAGACCCTAAACGGATGTAAGAAATAGGGCTCCTTTAAGTTTCTTTCAGTTTCCTGACCCTTTCGTGGGATCGCATTTTCTCTGCAACCATGAAGGGTAGAAAACGGCTTTTTTTGAAAAAGGAGAGCTGGAACACGAGGACACGGCTAACGCTGGACGACTCACGAAGCATTGCAGCTGGCAATTCTGCAGCGAGAGATAAGGGGAACGGATGCCAAGCGCCACACGGTCCCTTCCGGGGTGAGGAATGAGCTGTGAAATGCAGGCAGGAAAGTGCTCTTGCCAGCGGAGAATCGGCTTGCTCAGCGCCAGCTCTGGGACTCAGGGTGTGGGCAGCGCTTCCGAACTTCCCAGCAAAACAAGGGAGGCTGCTCGTGGAAGAGGCCGCTGCCAAGTGCCCACCGTCAGCTGAGGAAGGGGCTTCTCCTTCTGCCCACCACCAAGCGCCTTCGCTGGCCAGCCTGAAAGGTTTGTACAGGAACTGGACGGCTGCCAGGGGGAAAAAACACCTCTTGAGGAATCCCAGTTATTATGGCATAAGGCAGGGCACCTTGGCGTGTTTGTCAGGTTTCACCTTCACTGTGACCCCAGGGGATGCAGCTAGATATTCTGGGGGGCAGCCGGGTCGGCCTGCGGTGGGACAGCCAGGCCCACGCCCAGGAGGAATACCTCAGAGATCAGCCGGGGTTTCGGAGGCTGAGCTTGCAAGAGTCAAAGCTCCCTTTATTTGATTCAATTTATAGCATAATAAAAAGTAGAGACATCACCCTGCCAACAAAAGTCTGTATGGTCAAAGCAATGGTATTCCCACGCATAATCTTATAAACCTCCATCATGTAACTTCTCAGCTGTCGTTTCTCCAAGGTACTTTTCCCAAAGCTATAATATCCTTTTAAAGGTGTGGTGACCAGAACTGTACACAGTATTCCAAATTAGGTTGCACCATTGGTTTTATACAGGGGCATTATGATATTGGTTTGCTCTAGAGCCCTCCTTCCTGAGCTAAGACAAAAATGCGGGAGCCAGAGGCTAAAAAACTGTGAGCTGGCTCACACGAACTCAGCTTAGAGGGAACACTGAGCCCCTCCCTCCCGCCCTCTGCATAAAGGCAATGAAAGAGGATGCACATGTATACAAACAGCAAAACCCAATAAATCCAACAATAATCCATCAGTTTACAGAATTACTAATCCGATAAAAGCATCCACAGTGATATGAATTATCAATAGTTATAAGATCATATAACTGGGGGGGGGGACACAGAAGGGGTCTATAGTATCACCAGATTTATCACTTCAAGATGCCACAAACAATGTCCATTTTAATATCCACTTTAGTCTCAGGTCAGCCCGAGAAACCATTCAATTTTTTGAAATAAGTTAGTTTGGATAGAAGGTAATTAGTCACCCGAAAATTCTACATCCATAAGAACATAAGAGAAGCCAATGTGGGATCAGGCCAGTGGCCCATCCAGTCCAACACTCTGTGTCACACAGTGGCCAGAAATACCAGGGGCCACCAGGAGGTCCAGCAGTGGGGTCAGGGCACCAGGAGCCCTCCCACTGTTGCCCCCCCCAAGCACCAAGAAGACAGAGCATCACCTGCCCCAGAGCCCCTATCTATACCTTGTGGCTAATCCAGGCAGAGAGCAACAGGGAATCTACCCGTCCCCAACATAACGAGGCTGAGCAAATACTCAAGGACCTGGAGTCCTCCCAGAATTACAACTGCCTCTGGAGTATCTCATGTTGACCAGGAGAAACCAAAGTCCTAGAGGGTCTGCAAAGGGTCTGCCATGGTGTGCTACGGAGAAGAAGAAGAAGAGGAGGAGGAGGTTGGATTTATACCCCGCCCTTCACTACCCAAAGGCGTCTCTGAGCAGCTGACAAACTCCTTTCCCTCCCCCTCCCCACAACAGACAGACACCCTGTGAGGTAAGTGGGGCTGAGAGAGCTCTTGACAGAAACTGCCCTTGGGAGAACAGCTCTGAAAGAACTTGTGACTGACCCAAGGTCACCCCAGCAGCTGTACGTGGAGGAGTGGGGACTCAAACCCGGTTTTCCCAGATTTATTTATTTTATTTATTTTGGGATTTATATCCTGCCCTACCCAGCAGCTCAGATGAGAGCCCGCACTCTTAACCACTCCACCAAACTGGAGATACTGAGAGTTGCCTGTAAAGAGGATAAGGGCCAGAGTCCTGTTGTTGTTGTTGTTGTTATTTATCGTCTGCCTTCCTCCCAGGGAGTCCAGGTGGATTCCATGTAGTGATTCGGTACAATCCAGAAAACAGGAGAAGCAACAATGTTGCCAGGATAAAGAGGAGGAGAGAAGGATGATGTCAGCCACTCTGGGTCCCTGCTGGGGAGGCAGGCGGGGGTACACATCAAACATGTATGGAGCCCATGAGAGGAACCCAAAGAGGGTCCTGAGGGCTGCTTTGGGCCAAGGGGAACGTCGGGCTGGAGAGCCCGGCAGCCAGTGAGACCAGGGCAAATGTGTAGGGCCAAAAGGGTTAGGGTCAATGCTCCCTCTAAGCTATGGCATCCTGTGAACAAAAATTCTCCTTTGTGAGCTGCTGGCATTAAAGCTGTGAGCAGGTGATTGGGCTACTGCATAAATTGAGTTTGCTCTGGAGCCCCATCCTTCCTGGGCTGAGACAAAAATGTGTGAGCTGAAGGCTAAAAAACTGTGAGAGAATAGATCCGCTCCATCTTCTACACGACAGCCCTTCAGATACTTGAAGACTGCAATCATGTCCCCTCTAGGCCTTCTCTTTCCCAGGCTGAACAGACCCAACTCTTCTCTCTTGCTCCAGATTGCAAGACTAGATCTAATGGGTGGAAATGACAAGGGAGTCAACATCAGGAGAAACTTCCTAACTGTAAAAGTGGTTGAGCAGTGGAACAGTCTGCCTCCGGAGGTGGTGGGTGCTCCTTCGCTGGACGTTTTCAAGCGGAGGCTGGACGACCATCTTTTGGGTATGTTGTAAGGCTCTCTTTCAGCTCTGTTCCTGCGGAGTGCCGGGAGTTGGACTAGATGACCTCCAAGGTCCCTTCCAACTCTAACATTCTATGATTCTAACTCTTTCAGCCTTTCCTTGTAAGACTTGGATTCCAACCCTCTCACCCTCCTGGTTGCCCTCTTCTGGACACGCTCGAGCTTGTCAACATCCAACATTATCCAACAAGAAAACTGGACACAGGACTCCAGCTCCTTCCTGGGAATTTCCCCCGGAGCTGTTCTAGCCTACAGTCTTCCAAACTCTGGATAAGGGAGGAGGAGAAAGGAGAGGCTTGGCCGTCCCATTGTGTCTAGCAGGACCCATTAGCATTTCTTAAGAGGTGAGCCTGTAAAGCCATCGATGGACTTCCTCTTTCCCAGCCCACAGGGAACACGTTTAACCTCCCAGGAGAATATGCATTTCTTCCCACGCACCCATCTTAAAGAAACCCCCAGCAACACCTGAATGTGTGAAGAGGCACAGGGGTATCAAGGCCAGTGGCTTAAGCCCAGCCTTCCTGGCATGCCAGCTTTCTACATGCATGGAGAGTCTGAAGAAGAAGAAGAAGAGATTTGGATGTACACCCCGCCCTTCACTACCCGGAGGAGTCCCAGAGCGGCTGACAAACTCCTTTCCCTTCCCCTCCCCACAACAGATGCCCTGTGAGAGGTAGGTGGGGCTGAGAGAGCTCTTGACAGAAACTGCTCTTTTTCAAGGACAGCTCTTATCAGAGCTACGGCTTGCCCAAGGTCATCCAGCCAGGTGCAAGTGGAGGAGGAGTGGGGAATCAAACTCGGTTCTCCCAGATTAGAGTCTGCGCACTTAACCCCGACACCAGGCTGGCTCTCACACCAGTCTGGTTAGCCCTGAGCCGCTTTCCCATTAGTTATCCCCTCCTTGAGCATCCTGAGACGGTTCTGGCCCTTCCCTGGCCTCCAGGGGTCAGATTTGTTTATGGCCATGATGCTGACCATGGGTCTGGACGTGTGCGTGATCGCTCACGGGCATTTCTTCCCGCTGCCCAGATTCACTGGCTGCATCTCAATGCAGGAGAATCATACGAGAAAACAATTAGAGCCCCCAAATGGAGGTTAATGACCAGGAAATGTGCAAAGTTAACATTTTGAAAGCCATTTGCGAATTGATGCATTTTGGATTGAGAGATGAATAATATCTGTTTGTCATCCCTCATTAGTGCCCTTGACAGAACATAATGTGCTCCTGCAATTTAGGACAGATCAATGGTACTGGAGAGTTCTGTTGAGCAAAATCAGATTAAATAAGGGAATTTCCTTCCAATGTTGCCACCTCCTGGGGAGACGCAGCCCGTTTGCCTGTGTCTCGGTGGGCGCTCCAAATGGGTCTTTGATACTCGGTAATCACGACTTGACAGGATTTCACATCCCTGCATACAAATCCTGGCATCCTCTTTCTTCAGCACAAGTTCTCTCATGTGGCTGGACTTATTTACATAAATTTAAAATGTGTGTTGTATAAATACAGGATAAGTGCAACATGATCCCGACTGAAACTCTACCCCCCCCCCCCCCCCCCCATGTGGAAAATGTCTCCTTTTGTCTGCTCCTAGTGCTTGTGGGAGAAAGCGAGTTCCTTTCTTTAGGGATGGGTTGGGCACTCCGCTCATGCCCATGGGAACTTTAATACACATACGATGGGACTGGCCTACATAACAGGAAGGTAGGGGAAGGATTGTTTGTGTGTCGGGGTGTTGCTGTGAACAGTTTCTGTAAGGAAAAGTTCTCCATTTATGTCATTTCTATGCTTTTCGTCACTGAGACTTAAAGTGGGAAATGAAGGGGGGGAGGAAACAGAAGTGTTTTGTGTGTGGCAAGGGGGACAGAAGGTATTTCTCTCTAGTTGTCGTTTACTGGCATGTATAGCCCCAGTCAGTGTTCCCTCTAAGCTGAGTTAGTGTGAGCTAGCTCACAGTTTTTCAACCACCAGCTCACAGATTTTTGTCTTCGCTCAGGAAGGATGACTCCAGAGCCAACTAATTTATGCAGTAGCCAAATCGCTCGCTCACAAATTTCATGACAGTAGCTCACAGAGTAGAATTTTTGCTCACAAGACTCCACAGCTTAGAGGGAGCATTGGTCCCCCAGTCTCATCAGCTTTCCGAAGCAAAGCAGGGTGGATACTTGGATGGGAGGCCACCAAGGAAGGCTCTGCAGGGGAAGGCCGTGGCCAACCACCTCTGCTTCATCACTGGCCCGGAAAGCCCCTGTCTGGGGTGGCCAGAAGTCTGCTGTGAATTGGTGGCACTTTCCACGTGCACACACAAACAGTTTACTGGCAGTGGAGGTGAGGTCAGTGATGCCTCTTGACTCTGTGTGAAGGGGTGGGATACACCACTGCTCCGGAAGCCCTCCTTCTTCATTTGAAGCATATAGATAAGGGAGAGACTGCAGTTGTTTAGCAGCGAGGGGCAATGGAGTAAGTGTGTGCTTCTGTGCCTGCAAATGGAGCCACACTGGTCAAATGGTGGTATTGTCACGTGTGGCCTTTGTGCCTCATGCATGGACACATAAGGTTGCCTTCTACTGAGATTTCCTGGACAGAATGCATGAAGTGCTCTTGAGAGGGCAACAGGAGGAGGAGGGAGAGGTATCTCAGCAAAGGGAGGAGCACCCAACACAGGAGGAGGGCGCAGGGAAGAATGTAACCCACAGAAGCAGGAAAATCTGGAGACATTATGAGTCTCTGTTGGTAAGCAATCGGTTCCAGGATCTCCCCATAGATATTGATTCTGAATGACTGGAACAAGGGCTGCTACCCCAGCCTCCACGAAGTTTGACAGAAATTTCTCAGGCCCCTGTGGATGAGAGGACTTGAGCTTCTACTCCGCAATATAGGGAAAGGCATGTGCTGGTAATTGGGGATTCCCTACTGAGAGGGGTAGAGGCTATAGTGTGCTGACTGGGCTCATCATCTTGAGAGGTATGCTGTGTACCAGGTGCACACATCCAGGATGTGACGGAAAGGGTAGGAAGACTCGTCAAACCCACGGATTATTATCCTTGTTTGCTGATCCATGTAGGAACGAATGATACTGCCCGGCACAGCCCAGAATGTATTAAAAGAGACTCTGGGTAAAAAGTGGCTCTAGGTAAAAAGGTGAAGGAACTGGGAGCGCAGGTTGTGTTTTCATCAGTTCTTCCTGTTGAAGGCCGTGGCTTAGAAAAGGAAAGAAGAATATGGCAAATAAATGACTGGCTGTGTAGATGGTGTCATCAGGAAAGGTTTGGATTTTTGGACCATGGCTTACGCTTTCGAGATGAAGCTCTTCTATCGGGAGATGGTTTGCACCTCACAAGGGTAAGGAAAAATGTGTTTGGTAAGAGCCTTGCAAACCTAATAAGGAGGGCTTTAAACTAAATCATATGGAGGAGCAAGACAAAAATTCAAAGCCCAGTTTGATGCCAATAACTGCGGATAAGAACTCCAAAGTTTTGCAGGGAGTGGCATGTAGGCTAGGTAACATTAACTCACAGGTAAGTACAGAAACAAAAACCTCAGGGCACATACAACATGGATTCCGATATCTCTACACTAATGCACAGAGTATGAGAAACAAGCTGGAGGAACTGGAAGTCCTAATACAGGAAGGGGACTATGTCCAAATATGCATTACTGAAATTTGGTGGGATGACACTCACAATTGGGATATTAGAATTGAGGGGTACAACTTATTTAAAAGAGACAGACAAATAAGGAAGGGCGGAGGAGTCACACTGTATGTAAACGAGGTATATACTTATGAGGAAATACATGAAACTGAGCATGGAAGTTCAGTTGGGAGTCTCTGGGTAAAAATAACAGGAGCAAGAAATAATAATGATATTATGGTGGGGTTCTGCTATAGACCACCAAGCCAGGCAGAGGACTTGGATGGGACACTCCTAGAACAGATTACAAAGCGCACAAAGTTGCAGGACAGGACACAGTGGTCATGGGAGATTTCAGTTACCTGGATATCTGTTGGAAGTCCAACTCTGCTAAAAATGAAAGGTGTGGAGTTGTTTTCTGTTGCCCCAGAAGGTCAGACCAGAACTTAAATTAAATTAAATTAAATCAGAAGAGTTTTTGGCTAAACATTAGGAAGAACTACCTGACAGTTAGAACGGTTCCTCAGCGGAACAGGCTTCCTCAGGAGGTGGTGGGGTCTCCTTCTATGGAGGTTTTCAAACAGAGGCTAGAAGGCCAACAGCAATGCAGATTCTTAGGGAGCTTAGGGAGTGAACTTAGGGAGATCACAAGAAGGGAGGGGAGGGAGGGTTGCCTCAGTGCTTAGTTCTCGTGGCCCTTTCTTACCCGCCCAGGGAAATGCTGGTTGCCAGCCTGGGGTCAGGAAGCAGTTTTTCTACAGGCCAGTTTGGCTGGAGATCCTGGAGGTTTTTTGCCATCTTCTGGGCATGGAGCAGGGGTCACTGTGGGTGTGGAGGGGGGGAGGTATTTGTGAATTTCCTGCATCATGCAGGGGGTTGGAGTAGAAGGCCCTGGAGGTCCCTTCCAACTCTATGATTCTATGAGCCAGGCCCTTGATTGGACCCTTGGGGTCAGTCTCGGCTCTTGACCTGGCAGGGGTTCTCTGTGGTCTCTCCCATCATTTGATCCCTCTACCTGGAGGTGCTGAGGCCTTCTGCTGGGGGAGCAGATGGGCTGCCTCTCATGGCCCGGAAGGCCTGCAAGGAGGGGGCAGAGGTCAACTGTCATTTCCCCCCAGCATTGCTGCTCAAAGGTACACTGCCTCTGGAGAGGGAGGATCTGTTTATCAGTCATGGCTAACGGCATTTATAGATCTGCCCTTCACAAATTCAATCCCCTTTTAAAGCCACCATCACTTCATGTTCTGTCGGTGAAGACCACAAGCTAATTATGCATTCTGTTGTTGTGTTAATTAATTTATTAATTTGTCAATTAATTGTATTGCTGTTGTTAATTAATTGTTATTGTTAATTAACTAATATCCCGCTTTTCTCCCTCGCTGGGGATTCAGAGTGGCTTTTCACATCAGTCGTTTCCCCCCCACCCACCCCCGCTTAATCGTGAAGACAACAGCCTTGTGTGCGAGGCGAGGCTGAGAGACTGGGAGGAGCCCCAGGTTACCTGGCCCAGGCTTCCACAGTCCATCCATGGATTCGAACCCCCTCTTCCCAGGGTCTGGCCCCTACACCACAGCAACCCTCTCCATTGCATGAAGCTGTTTTATTTGTCGGTCTTGAAGCTACTTCCCATCAGCTTCACGGGGGGTCCCCAAGTTCCGGTATCCCAGGCGAAAAAGTTCTCTTTATCTTCTTTCTTTAACCAGCCTTCCCTCACAGTGAAGGGGCTCCAGCCCCCTGGTCGTAATGGGTTGCCTCCTTCTGAACTTTCCCCAGCTCCGCGATGTCTTTTTTGAGACACGACTACCGTTGTTCAGGGTGGTGAAAACCAGTGAGGATTGTGAGGCACTCCAAGGGGATCTGTCAAGGATGGGCGAGTGGGCGTCAACATGGCAAATGGGGTTCAATGTGGCCAAGTGCAAGGTGATGCACATTGGAGCCAAAAATCCTAAATATAAATACACATTGATGGGGTCTGAACTGGCAGAGACTGAGCAAGAGAGAGATCTTGGAGTTGTAGTGGATAACTCACTGAAAATGTCGAGACAGTGTGTGACTGCAATAAAGAAGGCCAATGCTATGCTGGGGATTATTAGGAAGGGTATTGAAAACAGATCAGCCAATATAATAATGCCCCTATATAAATCAATGGTGAGACCTCATTTGGAATACTGTGTGCAGTTCTGGGCACCACACCTTAAAAAGGATATTATAGCTTTGGAAAAAGTGCAGAAAAGGGCAACTCGAATGATAAAAGGGTTGGAACACTTTCCCTATGAGGAAAGGTTAAAGCGCTTAGGGCTCTTTAGCTTGGAGAAAAGACGACTGAGGGGTGACATGATCGAGGTTTATAAGATTATGCATGGGAAAGAGCAGGTAGAGAAAGAGGTACTTTTCTCCCTTTCTCACAATACAAGAACTCGTGGGCACTCCATGAAACTGCAGAGCGGTCGGGTTAGAATGGATAAAAGGAAGTACTTCTTCACCCAAAGAGTGATTAACACATGGAATTCACTGCCACAGGAAGTGGTGGGTGCTACAAGCATGGACGGCTTCAAAAGGGAATTAGATAAGCATATGGAGCAGAGGTCCATCAGTGGCTATTAGCCACAAGGTATAGCTAGGGGCTCTGGGGCAAGTGATGCTCTGTCTTCTTGGTGCCTGGGGGGGGGTCAACAGTGGGAGGGCTTCTAATGTCCTGGCCCCACTGGTGGACCTCCTGATGGCACTGGTATTTCTGGCCACTGTGTGATACAGAGTGTTGGACTGGATGGGCCTTTGGCCTGATCCAACATTGGCGTCTCTTATGTTCTTATGTTCTTATGTACCGGAACTGCACCAAAATGAGGCCACTCTGTAGATCTATAAAGGGGAATTTATTTTCCATCCCTTTCCTAATTACCTCTAGCACAGAATTTGCCTTTTGCGCTGTGGTCACACAAACACACACAAACTGCCGCTCCCTCTCGCATCGGAGGGCCGTATGGATTTAATTCGCAGCCTGGATGAATCCCATTAACCTGAACCTTCTGTGTCACTGAGTTTCTAAAGCAGCTTAGTATTGTGTCTAAGCCACAGAACTGGTGTTTAGATCGCTGTTCAGAATGAATTTCCTACTCCCCCGTCCCCCCCAGCTGAGGAATCCAGGCTCCCAGCCAAGGGCTCGCTCGGAGGGAGGCTCTGAATTCATACCCAGGGCCCTCTTGGCTTCCCTGAAGCTCAGGCCAGTTGGCAGGCTCTCGCGTTCGCTGGCTGGGCATTGGCTTCAGACCAGCCGAGGCAAGGAAAGGGGGGGCCTATTCCAAGCTAGGCCTCTCCTCTTCTTGGAAAAAGGGGCTTAGTGGCACTTTGTTATGGGGAAGGCCTTCCTCATTGTCCAGCTCTTCACAAGTTGCCAGGTGGGCGAATGTCCTCAGGACCACCTTGGTGAGGGGCATGTGTAACCTCACCACGTGCAGGAGAAATGCTTTTGCCAGTGTTTTAGCCGTGGGTAGTGAAGCGAACGGAATGAAATGTGCTTGCTTAGAAAACAGATCCACTACCACCCAATTCACAGTCATTGATTTGCTCGGTGGTAAGTCAGTTATAAAATCCATGGAGATGACTTCCCAGGGTTGACTCGGATTAGAAAGCGGGTGTAACAGTCCCGGGGTTTTCCCTGGCCTGGGTTTACTCATGGCACAGATTTGGCATGACTGAACAAAGGAGGATAAAATCCATGGAGATAACTTCCCAGGGTCGACTCGGATTAGGAAGCGGGTGTAACAGTCCTGGGATTTCCCCCGGCCTGGGTTTACTCATGGCACAGATTTGGCACAACTGAACAAAGGAGGATAAATCCTTGCGCATTTGTGGCCACCAAAACTGCCTTTGGAGTAATTGAAGGGATTTAACGAATCCCAAGTGTCCGGACAGTTTGGAGCCATGCATTGCCTGTAACACCTCCCCCCTGAGCGAGAGGGGAATGAACAGCTTAAGTCCCCGGTACCAACAGCCATTGTCCCGTAGTTCAAAATCGCCCTCCACTTCAAGAACTGCTTTATCCCCCTCCGAAAGGGCAGAGACGAATTTACTGTGCCAAATGTCTTTTGCCTCCTCCCCTGCCCCCGATCAGCCGGGTGCAACGTCACAGGGGGTGGGGAGGTTAGGCGGGTCTGGCTGCAAGTGGTCACCGCCCCGCTCAGCTGTGAGGGTGTGAACACCGAGTCCAAGACCACATCTCGTTGGCTGTCGTGTTGGGGTAGGCGGGACAGGGCGTCAGCCAAAGAGTTTGCAGAACCTGGGAAATGGTGCAAGGCGAATTGAAACTTGGAAAAGAAATCAGCCCACCGTAGCTGTTTGGCATTGAGGCATAGAGGTGTTTTGAGAGTTTCTAAGTTCTTTTGATCAGTCCACACCTCGAATGGGACCCTCGCCCCCTCCAACCAATGCCTCCACGTGGATAGGGCGAGCTTTATTGCCCCTGCCTCCTTTTCCCATACCGACTAGTTATGTTCCGTGTCATTGAATTTCCTTGACATGTAAGCTAATGGATGCAACAAGCCATCCCCCCCTTCTTGCAAAATCGCCCCCCATGGCAACATCAGATGCATCAGTTTGCACAACAATTTTTTTCATCTCATCGGGGTGGGCAAGAACCGGTTCTGAGGTGAACAAGGCTTTGAGGTGATCCAATGCCTCCTAACACTCTTTACTCCATGGCAGCGTGGCGCTCGGCTTAGTAGCCTCTGGGCCCCTCCCCTTAGTTTTTAGCAGATCTGTGAGGGGTAAGCTGACCTGGGCGAAATTGGGTAAAAAGGTTCTGTAGAAGTTCGCAAAACCGAGGAAGGATTGGAGCTGTTGTTGGGTTTGGGGCACCTCCCAACCCAACACGTCACGGACTTTCCCCGGGTCCATCCCTAGGCCCCGGTCAGATATCCGATATCCCAAGAAGTCAATGTGCGTTTTGTGAAATTCACATTTTGACAGCTTAGCAAATAGTTGTGCTTGCGCAACGTGGTTAAGACTTCCCTCACCAATTTCACGTAGGTCGGGGGAGTACAGCAATATATCATCTAGGTAAACAAGCGCCCCCTTGAATAAGTGCTTGTGCAACACTTCATTGATCAGGTTCATGAAGACCCCTGGGGCCCCCTGAAGGCCGAAGGTCATCACCTGGTACTCGAACTGGCCAAGGGGGGTGTTGAAAGTGGTCTTATGCTCGTCCCCTTACCTGATGCACACCCGAAAGTAGGCATCTCGAAGGTCCAGCGTGGAGAAGATTTTTCCTTTTGCTGCTTCAGCGAGCAAGTCTTTAATCAACAGCATGGGATAGGCATTAGTGGAAGACACTGCATTTAAGCCCCGGTAATCCGTGCAGATTCGCAGCCCCCCATCCTTTTTCTTTCGGAACAGTACCGAGGCCGCGTAGGGGGACGAGGCCGGTCGGATGAACCCACGGGCTAAGTATTTGTCAATGAACTCGTGCAGTTCCTCCATTTTGGCTGGTCCCATTGCATAAATGCACCCCTTGGGTAGTTTCTGCCCCGGTAACAGTTCAGTGCTACAGTCTGAATGTCTATGCGGGGGGAGTTCATCCACCTCCTCCTCCTCGAACACCCTAGCCAAATCCCGATACTCAGGGGGAATGGTGAGCAGTTCCTCCTGAGCTAGACATACTCTAGGGCCTTCAGCTATTGGCTGCTGGCCCCATTCCGGGTTCCAACTGTGGCCCTGGCACTTAGGTGAAATGAACTGTACCTTCCCTTCGTCCCACAAGATGTAGGGATCGTGCCCGTGCAGCCACGGGGCCCCGAGGACGAGTGGGAACCTGGCGGCTGAGGTGATCATGAATGCTCTGTCCTCCCAGTGATCCCCCGCCCCAATCCACAACGGTACAGTTTTGTACTGACACGGGTCTTTCATTGTAGAGCCATCCATTTGTGTAAAGATCAGGGGGTCTTTCAATTTCACCACCCCAGCCTCCAACCCCGTAACCAGGGAGGGGTTGATCAGATCCCTCCCACACCCCGAGTCAATCAGGGCTCTCACCTGTATATGCGTTCCGAGGCTGGGGTTAATCAAAGTCACAGTCACAAAAAACAAGGAGGAAAAACTGCTCACCACATTAGGCGCCTCCAGGATCGGGCCCTGCTGCTCCACACCTCTTACAGCAGGACCAATCCGTTTCCCACCGGCTTGGGGTCATCTCCACTGCATTCCGCCTCTCCTTCTTCAGGAGCTGCCTGCAGGGCTTTGGCATATTTTGGCTTTCCAGTTGGCTTTTTCGCTGGCGTGGCAGGGTGCACCTTCGCAGGTTCACTTGGCCCCTGTTTCCCGGGCCCCGTCCCGCCGCAGTCTGCCATGAAATGGCCCCACTCCCCACACTTTAGGCAGAGCCCTTGCCACATGCGCTGCTCCCGGGACGATTCCACCTGCCGCACCGGTTTTCCCTTCGTCGCTTGGGGTGTAGGCTGACCTCCTGCCGTCGCGATGTCCAAGCATAGGGTTTGCAGGCGGGTCTCTGCACTCTCCGCCTCTTGCATCCAGGCTGGGAGGGATACTGGGTCAACAGCCCTCAGGACCGTCTCCCGTATTTCGGGATTCAGCCCCACTCGGTACAGTTCCGCCAACACAGGATCAGGCCAGGTTTGCACTTTGGCCGCGTGTAGCTTAAACTCAGTTCTGCCTCTGGTATTCCCTCACCGATCGCCTACCTTGCTTCAGGGTTCGTAGGAATGCCCTCGCTTTGGGCCCAGCATTCCGGTCTTCAAACTGGGCTTGCAACGCCCACATAAATGCATCCAGATTCATTAGTTCCGGACCCTGGGCATTGTGCAGCCCCACATACCAAGCCACTGCAGGGCCCAACTTCAATGGGAGGTTCATATCTCCTAACACAGGTAGATTCTGGAATCCCCCCCCCCCCGTGTCCTGAGTCTCCAAAATTCTGTTCCTGGAGCCCTTGTTATCATTACCTGGATTACTTTGTCCTTCACTGGTCCCATCTCCTGTAAGGCTCCTCTTCCACCTCTCTGAGGAGACGGACTTTCAGCTTCGTCATATTACTCCTTTGGGGCCCTGACAGCTTAGGCCTGACCCAGCTGCCACCAATAAGACCGGTGGTGGGGTCCTTCTCTCCTACCCAGTCCAGAGGATGTGCCGGTTGTCCTTCTGTGGGGAGCATGTGCCCCTCCCAGGCAAGGTCCTGTTTCCGTGTGGCAGAGGTCGAAAGGGCAGGAGGCAGGAGATGGAACTGCTGAGAAGGCCACAGCCCCTCGACTTCTCCATTGGGCAGCAGGGCAGCAAAGCCTGAAAGACTCTCTCTCTCCAGAGTCCTGAAAGCTGGAGAAGGCAGGTCTTGCTGCAAAAGAGAGAGGAAGAAGAGAAGAGATTGTGTTTATACCCCCTGCCCTTCACTACCCAAAGGAGTCTCAGAGCAGCTTACAGACTCCTTTCCCTTCCCCTCCCCACAACAGACACCCTGTGAGGTAGCCGGTTTGAGGTGTTCGAGGTAGGCTGTTTGAGGTAGCCAGTTTGAGGTGTTTGGCTGCCTCAAGGAAGGGATCCTTCTCACCCGCTGGGACACCACTGGCCAGGTCCCCTCTCAGCCACTGAGATGTGACCAGGAGCAGCAGGGTTTCTGGGAGAGAATGCTGCTGTCTCCTCCTGCCCCACTAATGGTTGGGAGTGACCCAGGCCCTGCCAGTCCACTGGCGCCATCGTCACTGTGCCACCGCAAGCGATTGCTGGACCACCAGCCCTGCCGATGCCCTCCTGAACATGGGATCACATCTCTCTCTCTCTCTCTCTCTCTCTCTCTCTCTCTCTCTCTCTCTCTCTCTCTCCAGGTTGTGTGTCCTCCCTTGAGTCTTCACCGTCTTGCGGGTCTGGAGAGGATCCTGTTGCCGTCGCTCACGCCCATCTCTCTCTCTCTCGGATCTTTTTGCGGTCTGGGCTTGCTGTTCCTCCAATCAGTAGTCAGGAAGCCCTTACCCCAAAAAGTATTTGCGAGGGATCAGCTCTGCACAAGAGAGGAAGAGGCCCAGGAGGCTGGCAGGTAGGTGGCCCTCCGGTCGTCTGACTCGTGTCCGGAGGAGGGAGCTTCCGGAAGCTTCTACCCTGGGAACCGGGTCGGTCCCTAAGGTGCTCCTGGACTTGAGTCTTGGCCTTTGACTGTGGACCAGGGACTGTGCTTCACGGTCTCCAGTGGGGAGGTCGTTTCCTCAGAGGCCCAAAGCAAAGGGATGCTGGTCTGCCAGAAAACAGACTCTCTGGCCTCCGGGCTGGCACCCCGATCAGCCCACGTAGTCCAGGGCCCAGCAATCAGACAGTGGTCCTGGTTTAGAGAAGGGGCTTGCAGAGCAAAGGGAGAAATCAGGCAAAAGAGCCGAGCTGAAGAATGATCCCATGTGATCAGCCGGTGGCCTGACGGCGTGTCCCATCTCCAAATACTGCCACACGGAACTCAAGTGAGCTCTGCCCACTGAGCCGCCCCAATGGCTTAGCCGCCTGCACTGCGCTCTGGGAAAGCGCTTCAGCCTGCAAAATTCCTTCTCCTGAAGTGGCTCATTTGGAGTACCTTCAAGTACCACCTGCCTGCCTGCCATGCCCATCGCTTGTCTCCCCCTCCCTCTCGTTGGCTGGCTCTACCGGCACCCTCTTGGACCCCCATTTGGGTCACAGCTTCCCCCTCCAAGGTCACTGTCCATAGCCCCCCCCCCAACATGCACACACCCCAGTCAGCTCAGGCCGCAGCAGGTCCCTTTCCTGGGCAGGCTCCTGCCTCCGGGCAGCGGAGAGTAATTGGATCCGGCGTTTCGGAGAGGAGCGAGATGGAGGCCAGCGAGAGGGTTTCGCACCCTTCAAAACAAGCGCTGGCAGTTTTTGTGCAGGAGGTAATGTCTGACAAATGGCTTGGCCTAGAAACTTCACATGTGGTTTATTCAGACGTCCTCTGTGGGCACGAGTGCCTTTGACGGGGCCTCTGGAAGGCCAGCTGCTGAGCGCCGCCGTGGTGGCACCTCACTGGCACTCAGTCGCTGCCCATGCTCAGCCCAGAAGGATCCCACAACAAACGGGGCAGGGGGGAGAGAGCAGGACACAGTCCTTCCCGCACGTGGATCTCGTCCCTGGCTTTATCATCAGAGTTCAACTCGCAACACCAGCACCTTGCATGTATCCCTGGTTATCACAGCATCCGTGTATCCCGGGACAAGAGTGGGGCGAAACCGGGGCGACCGCAATGTAAGGTGGAAACAGAAAATACTCTGAGATGATTACAGGGGTGAACTTGCATGTCGTGTAGACTGTAAGTTCGGGGACAGGGTTGAACCAGGATCGAAGGTCTCGTGCGGAAAGGACCACCGTCTCCTCTGCCTGGCCGGTGGACCTGTGTGGCGAAGAAAAGGGGAGCCAAGGGCCAGGGAGGGGCCAGGAGGCTCTCGCAAAGGACTGTGGCCAGGAAGGAGTGTTTGGGGGCTGAGGGCCAGGAAGAGCACACGGGGCCCACTCCGCTCCTGTGGAGAGAGGGAGAGAGGGAGAGACTGGCACGCCCACCGGAGGCCTTGCTCCCTGGGCAATCCAGCCGTCCTGGAGGTTATTTGAACCAAATCCCTTGGCAGTTGTCCCGGGCTTTCCACAAGCACTTGGAGGGGGGGTAACTTCAGCAGTGATGACAGGAGGAGGCGAGCGAAGCATTGCTCTGCAGAGGAGGGGAGACGGTCTTGGGACTGGCATGTTCCATGGACTTTGGTGTTCCGGCCAAGGCACCGGCGTGGCATTAAGCGAGACTGGCCAGGAGGAGGTGACTACCTAAAAAAATAACAGGGGGGATGCAATAAAATGCAAGCTGCTTTGGGTTGGTTCCCGTGGGGGAGAACGGCAGGACACAAACGGAGCAAGTGGATAAACTAACACACGGATGCCAGGATAGGAACTGGGCCTTGGCCTCACACAGGCGCGTTCCTCCGGGATCCGACGCCCTTTGAGAGAATCCTCAGTGGGGGACGCTGGCAGCAGTGAGGAGTCCTGTGAAACAGCAGAGAAGCTCTGGTTAGCTGAGCTGGACTCCTGGGGAGTCATTGCCAGGGGACAAATGGAGCCTGAAGCCAGGCAAGTCCTTCAGATGCCCCCCCCCCACACCCCTGTTTTTCTGTTAACTTTCATAAGTGGCACAGACTGGTAGCAGGCACTCCCCGTGGCTCCAGAGGGAGTCTCTGTTTAGCCCTGCAGCCTCCACGGCCGCTTGAGTTTCTCCTGCAAAACTAAAACATCCACTGGCCAGTGGCCTCTGGCACAAAAGAGTGCGCACACCTCCGGTGCCGGCAGGTCTGGAAGGTTCCGATCCAGAGGCAAAGTAGGGCAAATTGGTAGGGAATAGGTTTGGCTTTAGGAAATGGAATCAATCAGGATTTAAGTGAAAAGAATCCCCCGGGTACTAAAGCCACTAAGTCATGGAGAATGCAAAAGGCAGAGCTGGTATGTGTGTGTTTTTTAACATCCCCTTGGGAAGCTTAGCCTTGGATAACTACTTGGAACAAAGCGCTCGACATGCTGAATCATTGATTATTCTGGAGAGGAATATTGATGGGCATTTCAGGGCAATTGGGCAGCTCTAAACTGATCCTGATGGATGGGAGGGAGAGAGAGAGACTTTATCCTCTTGGTGACGGACAGAGACACACATCTTGGGATCAAGACCGCCGGTCTGCTGGCAGCTCCCCAAAACAGCTTGTTGCCCTTGGGAGATGGAAGCTGGCCCTGTCCAGCCCTTGCCCATGATGGCCACCCATGGGAGGGCAGTGGAGCGGACTGGCTGATGGGGGAGAGGTGTCCCCGGAGAGGTGAACAGGGAAGGGAGACTCGGCTCCAGGTCCCGGCACCAGACCTCTCTTCAGAAAGGATGTGGGCAAAGTCGAGAGGGTGCAGAAGAGAGCGACGAGGGTGATCGGGAGTCTGGAGACTGAGCCCTACGAGGAAAGGCTGAGGGCCATGGGAAGGTTCAGTTTGGAGAAGAGGAGATCGAGGGGGGGGGGACATGATTGCTCTCTTTAAATATATGAAAGGCTGTCCTTTGGAGGAGGGCCAGGAGCGGTTCCAGTTGGCAGCGGAGGAGAGGACCCAAAGCAACAGGTTTAAATTGCACGCAGAAAGGTATTGGCTGGATATTAGGAAAAAAACTTTTCCACCGTCAGAGTGGCTCAAAGGTGGAATCAGCTGCCTGGGGAGGTGGTGAGCTCCCCTTCACTGATGGCTTTCAAGAAGAGGCTGGACGAATGTTTGTCAGGGATGCTCTAGGCTGGTCCTGCATTGGGCAGGGGGCTGGACTAGATGGTCTGTAGGGCCCCTCCCAACTCTCTGTGAGTCTATGATTTTACGATTCCCTCTTTTACAGGCTCCTTCTCTGGACGGTGGAGGCATTGCCCCTAGATCACCTTTCGCCTGTTCAAAGAGGACCAACCAGCCTGCACCTGAAGGAAGCTCTGAAAAGCCACAGGCAGGTGGCTCTCTGCTGCTGGGCGGAGGAGACCCTTCTCAGATGGCAGGACTAGACCCTGCAGGAGGCTGTGTTCCCTGGCCTGGGCCCTTCCCTGGCCTCAGAGCAGGGCTGCAGAGCCACAAAGCCCCCCCCGGGGGGGTCAACATTAAGCGGCCTTCCCTCATCCGGCAGGGCCAGTGCGGCTCTTCAGCTTCTGGGCAAGCAGCTCCTCCGACACCCCACCAAAACCTCTCCCTGATGCGCTTGTGTGTGTGTGTGTGGGGGGGCGTTTGCAAAACAAGCGTCGCTTATTTTCGAAGCTTTCATTGGGTTCTTGAACACTGTGATTAAAGCAGATTGTATGGGAAATCAATCCAACAGTCTTTTCCACGGCTTTAAATGGGAAACGTATTTTCCATCTCTAGCTCGCCCACAGACACACACGCATGCACACACACATTGGAATGACTTTATTCGTGGCTGAACCCCTCCCCCAATGGTGCCCCCTGCCCAGATTTCAGGCCCAGAGGAGGGAACCTCCCCCCCCCCCGCCTTCTAGAGGCAATTCACAGTTTGGTGCAGTGGTTAAGTGCACGGACTCTAATCTGGGAGAGCCGGGTTTGATTCCCTACTCCTTCGCTTGCACCTGGCTGGATGACCTTGGGCAAGCCAGAGTTCTGTCAGAGCTGTCCTGAAAAAAGGGCAGTTTCTGTAAGAGTTCCCTCACCCCCACCCACCACACCGGGTGTCTGTTGTGGGGAGGGGAAGGGAAAGGAGTTTGTAAGCCACTCTGAGACTCCGAGGGAAGGGCGGGGTATAAATCCAATCTCCTCCTCCACCTCCTCCTCTGTCTCCTCCTCCTCCTCCACTCTCAACTCGCACCATGTGACTGGGGGGAGCAATTTCCCCCCACATTTCCCTGGCTCACGGGGGAGGGGGTATCTGGCCGCTTTTATTTAAACAGCAGGTGGGCAAGAACAGCTAAATGCTACACCCGGTGCCATATTTTGCCCTTCTTTGGCACCCCCAACCTCTTACTCCCTACCCTGGTCCAAGACCAACTCGGCCAGGTGGGGGGCCGGGGGGGGGGGGGAATGCCGGAAGCGGAGGAATGACGGAAGCGTCGGAATCGAGCACAATCTGACACGCAGCAGAAGGAAGCCATCAGATCCTGAGGTGGAAGAGGGGGCTGCCTCTCCTCAAACTGCCTGTCGCCATTCCCAGTGCCCACACACATTAAAAAGAAGAAAGAACTGTCTGCCAGTGGAAAAAAATGTAAACACAAGGAAGAAAGACCCCGATCTGGCCACTCCCTGCTCTGATCCTTTCTGCTTGCCGGCAGTTTCCTCTCCAGAGAAAGAATTCAGAAAGTGCCCCCCCCCCAGTCCACAGTCTGAAATGGAGCAGTCCGATCTGCCCCCTCATAGTTGCCCCTTCCCCACCTCATCCTGTTGCACCGCGCAGGCAGTGGATGAGAATGTAAGGACATAGGCAGCACCAACCCCAGGCCCTTCCAGTCCCTCGTCCTGTCCGGGCAGGGACCACCCAGCTGCCTCTAGGAAGCCCACCAAGCAGGGCTGAGGGCCACAAGGCCGAGGCAGGGTTTTGACCCCCACCCTCCCCAGTGTGGCTTGAAAATGGACTCTCGCCTTTCATTTTGGCATTTTTTGTCATTTTTATTAAAATAACTCTAATGCCTCTTTCCGTCCAACTTAGGGCCCCAAGTTGGCCAACAATCAAACAAATTAAAATAAGCCTTAAACATAGGAATGTTAATACATACATACATACATACATACATAACGGTTTCCCTTGCTCAAAAGCCAGTCGACTCCGACTCTAGGGATCTCTGTTTCCAAGCCGGAGAGCCAGTGCTGTCTGAAGACATCTCCGCGGTCATGTGGCCACCATGACTAAATGCCAAGGCACATGGAACTCTGTGTCTTCCCACCAAAGCGGTACCTATTTATCTACTTGCAATTTCTTGCTTTCGAACTGCTAGGCTGGCAGGAGCTGGGGCCAGACAACGGGAGCTCACTCCATCACGCAGCACTCGGGTCTCAAACTGCTGAACTACAGACCTTCCGGTCGGCAGCGCAGTGTCTTAACCTCTGAGCCACCATGGCCCCATGTCTGTATATACAGTGAATGAAAGACATAAATGGGGAGGGGGACTGATGAGGAAACACCCCAGCCCAGGCAGAGCAGCCTCCCCCTGTTGTCAGAAGACAGCCGTGCAAGGGGGGGGGGGAATTCCAGTGTTTTACCACCACGACTGAGAGTGCTTGTCTGGGGCCGACCCCCATCTCACTGCAGGCAGTGGGGGGCCCCCTGAAGCAGGGCTCCTGCAGGTGATCGGAGTGGCTGGGTGGGTTCCTGTGGGGGGTGGGCAGGCCGTGAGGAGCACTGGCCCCAGGCCACACGGGGCTCTCAAGGCCGATAACCACACCTTGCATTGAACCCAGGGGCAGACTGGGGGCCAGCGAAGGTCAGAGAAGACCGGAGGAAGGACCACTGGCCTTGACGGGAATGGCTGCCTGACTCTGTCCAGCTCTGGGGACTCACAACAGGGCAAAAGGAGCTGGATGCTTCCCCATGATCTTGCAGGCATCCGGTCCTACATCAGCCACTCCCTCACACAGAGAGATGGACTCATCCTTCCTCCTCACTGAACTTTGCACCTCATAGGGCAGTGGTGGCAAACCTATGGCACGGGGGCCAGAGGTGGCACTCAGAGCCCTGTCTGTGGGCACGCGTGCCATCGCCCCAGCCAGGCCCAGACCATCGTTAAAGTGTCGAATTCTCTGCCAAATAATTTTAAGTAAATGAAAGCATTTGGGATTGCTTTCCTTACTTTGTTTGGGTCATCTTAAGTTAGTGTTGTGAGTTGTTTTTTCTAAAGTGAAACCTCAGTATTCAGGTTAAATTGCCGTGTTGGCACTTGGCGATAAATAAGTGGGTTTTGGGTCGCAGTTTGGGCACTCGGCCTCTAAAAGGTTCGCCATCACTGTCATAGGGGGTACTGCTAGAAGGAGTCTCTGTGTCTGTCCCCCCGTCTGCCTAGAACAGGTGGGATGTCCGTTCTGAGGGGACAAGCCCTGGACCTGGACCTTTACACACATGCATGCGCACGTCACTGCAGCCCCACCCACCCGCCTGAAAAGCATTTCTTCACTCCATCCACCAGTAGAGCATTCAGGCTGGCCAGCGCTACCTAACCACCATGGGGGAGGGCATTGTAACCTCCCTGTCTGTATCCACTGTATGAGCAGCCAGTGTGATGCAACAACAAAAAAGGCTAATGCGATCTTGGGCTGTATCAACAGAAGCATCCAAATCGCAAGATGTCCTTGTTCCACTGTACAATGCATTGGTCAGGCTGCACCTGGAGTCTTGTGTGCAGTTCTGGAGGCCTCACTTCAAAGAGGAGGTGGACAGAATGGGGCGGGTGCAGAGGAGAGCGAGGAGGATGATTGGCAGTCTGGAGACCCAGAAGCCCCGTGAGGAAAGGCTGAGGGACTTCTTGGGAAGGCTCAGTCTGGAAAAGAGGAGGTTGAGGAGGGACAGGATGGCTCTCTTGAAGTCTCTGAAGGGCTGTGTCACTCAGAGGAGGGCAGGGAGCTGTTCCTGCTGGCAGCAGAGGATTGACGACTCGCAAGAATGGGCTTAAATGAAGGGCGGGAAGGGACCGGCTGGACATTAGGAAAGGCTTTTTTACCGTCAGACTTGTGCTGCAGTGGAGTCAGCTGCCTGGGGAGGTGGTGGTGAGCTCCCCCTTCTCACTGGCAGTCTTCCAGCAGCGGCTGGACAAACCCTTGTCAGGGATGCTCTAGGCTGATCCTGCACTGAGCAGGGGGTTGGACTGCATCCTGTGCTGTCGAAGGGTTGGACTAGATGTGTTGGACTAGATGGATTGCAGGGCCCCTTCCAACTCTGTGATTCTGTGATTCTACCCCCCCCTCCCCCACCCGCCCTGTCTGCCAGCAAGTCCAGCCGCTGCCCAAAGGGTGTCCTGACCAGGCAAGAGCTGGTTTGGGAACCAGCGGTGGTCAGGACCACGGCTAGCGCCAATGGGAGACTCACTGCACACGTGCTCTCTGGTGAGCAGGAAACAGACTGCTGGGGCCAGGCTCATCTGCAGCGTGTCCGTCTGCCGCCTGTGCACCGTGTCCCATTTCCTTGAGGAACATAAGAACAAAAGAGACACCAATGTTGGATCAGGCCAATGGCCCCTCCAGTCCAAAACTCTCTGTGTCACACGGTGGCCAGAAATACCAGGGGCCATCAGGAGGTCCAGCAGTGGGGCCGGGACACTAGAAGCCCCTCCCACTGTTGCCCCCCACAAGCACCAAGAAGACAGAGCATCCCTTGCCCCAGACATAAAAGCATAAGAGAAGCCAATGTTGGATCAGGCCAATGGCCCCTCCAGTCCATCACTCTGTGTCACACAGTGGCCAAAAACACCGGGGGCCATCAGGAGGTCCACCAGTGGGGCCAGGACACTAGGAGCCCTCCCACTGTTGGGCTGGAGGACACTGCTGGGAACAGACGAGAGTAAGCAAGTGCCTCCGCAGGGCCATGATGCTTCCCGCTGCCCTGGGACTCGGCATGGAGGTGCCGGAGGACTCTCCAGGGCTGCAGGTAACTCTGGAGGCGTTTGGAAGGAGCAAGTCCCCAACTCATGCTGGTCTGCAACAGGACAGCCACATTTGAACCCAGAAGCCTCTTGGAGACCCTGGCCTGGATGGCCCCGGCGAGCAGATCTCGGAAGCTAAGCAGGGTCGACTCTGGTTAATATTTGGATGGGAGACCACTAAGGAACTCCATAGCCGGTATTCAGAGGCAGGCTGCCGGGGCTCAGTCGTGACTTGGGGGGGGGGAGGGTCTGCTCCAGCTTGGCTTGGTCAGGGACCCTGGACCTTTACTCTGATTGTCCAGGTAGAGAACAGGGACACAGAGCCTCGGATAACACAATAGCCCAGGTCATGTACTTCTGTAGGACCAAAAGGCTCCTCCGAAGGCAGTGGAGACAATACAATAACTGGGAAGAAGGGGAAACACTACTCAGGAAACTTGACCGGGACACTCCTTTTGGACAGGAATATACCTGCACTGATTGGACAATGTCCTTATCAGGAGAGCCAGTATGGTGTAGCGGTTAAGTGAGCAGACTCTAATCTGGGAGAACCAGGTTTGATTACCCACTCCTCCACTTGCACCTGCTGGATGACCTTGGGCAAGCCATAGTTCTGACAAGAGCTGTTCTTGAAAAGGAGCAGTTTCTGTCAAGAGCTCTCTCAGCCCCACCTGCCTCACGGGGGGTGTCTGTTGTGGGGAGGGGAAGGGAAAGGAGTTTGTAAACCACTCTGAGACACCTTTGGGTAGTGAAAGGCGGGGTATAAATCCAATCTCCCCCTCCTCCTCCTCCTCCTC
>NW_015160237.1:409964-411410 GCF_001447785.1 Gekko japonicus
TTCTTCTTCTTCTTCTTCTTCTTCTTCTTCTTCTTCTTCTTCTTCTTCTCATTATTTGATAAGCCACTTTCTTTCTCCTTGCTGTTTCTCCCATCTGCCAGTTCTGGGAGAAGGAAACCAGGCAACGAAGGGCTGGAACATCTGTCGACCTGTATGTTTCCTGCCCACTCCTGCATGTCAGAAATTATTTGGATCACTTACTGCATTTCCAGACCATGATTAGTAAAGCTCTGCCTCCACAGCCCCACCGGTTTTGACTGGGTTGGGTTTGTGTTGTTGTCGTTGTTCAGTCGCACAGTCGAGTCCGACTCTTTGCAACCCCATGGACCACACCACGCCAGGCCCTTCTGTCTTCTGCCGTGCTCCAGAGTTTGCTCAACTTCATGTCCGTTGCCTCTATAATGCTGTCTAACCATCTCATCCTGTGCTGTCCCCGTCTTCTTTGACCTTCAATCTTTCCCAGCATCAGGGTCTTCTCCAGGGAGTGCTCCCTTCTCATTGGGTGGCCAAAGTATTTGAGCTTCAGTTTCATTATCTGGCCTTCCAGGGAACAGTCCGGGTTGATTTCCTTCAGGATTGACTGATTCGATCTCCTTGCAGTCCAAGGGGCTCTCAAGAGTTTTCTCCAGCACCATAATTCGAAAGCGAGAACCATTGACTGATTTATTTATTGGAAATGGTTCTGTCAGAGTGACTTCCGCACAGTGGCCAAGTGCCACATCTGGACCCCTGCTGGAAAGCGACATGACAGCCCGAGTGGGAGCCAGAAGGGCCAGAGCAGAAGGTGGCCGTGGTGCTGCCACAACCAGCAGGATGCCCCCGCCAGCCCTACTTCTGCAGCAAGGGAAGCGAAAAGGCCTGCCCAGTGCTGGTCATTCCCAGTGTGCATGTCCTCCTGTGCTGGACCCCCAGGGCCAAGCCCCCGGGCCCCTTCCCACCTGCTCTGGGGTTGCCAGAATCCTTCGTCATCAGCACAGCGGAGCAGACTTCCCAAGCGGCACTTTGCAACCATGACAAAAACAACTGAAGGGTTACCCATTGGCCACGGGGTGGGGGAGAGTGAGAGTCTGGGTTTGCTGTTATTTGGTGTAGAGGTTAAGTGCATGGACTCATCTGGGGGAACCGGGTTTGATTCCCCAGTCCTCTGCATGCAGCTGCTGGATGACCTTTGTTCAGTCACACGTTCTCTCAGAGCTGTTCTCTCAAGGGCAGTTCTCTTGGGGCTCTCTCAGCCCTTCCTATCTCCAAGGGTGCCTGTTGTGGGGGGGGGGGGGAAAAGGAGGTTGTAAGCCCCTCTGAGACTCCGAGTGAAGGGCGGGGTACAAATCCGATCTCTTCTTCTGCTTCTTCTTCAAGCCACCTCTGGACGCCTCTTGCCTTGAAAAACCCACCAGGGGTCACCATGAGTCAGCTGGGACTTTCGGGCAACACACACACACACACACA
>NW_015160237.1:411582-429623 GCF_001447785.1 Gekko japonicus
ATTAGCAGGCAAATGACAATAGCGGGTGAATGACAATAGCAGGTGTGATTGGATTAGGTGTGAAATGCAGAGGGGTACTAGGCGTGGAGAAATCAGCATTGATAATGAAACAGGAAACCTAGGTCTAGATTCAGTCCAGGAGGATGCATTGTCTTGAGCTTCATTATCAGTTGCAATTCAGCAGTCTCTCTTTCTAATCTCCCTTTGAAATTCCTTTGTAAGCGAGCACTCCACTTTCCAATATATAGGGCAGATGGGCTCACATTCTAGCTGTATCTGAAGAAGTGGGCAGTGACTCTCGAAAGCTCACACCCTGCCACAAATGTTGTTAGTCTTTATGCTTCTCCTGGACTCTTACAACAGAGGAAGGCACCATCAGAATCACAGGATCCAACCCTGACTCCAAACTGTTTCCAGAACAGAATCTTTATGCTCAATCTGAGCTTCAGGTTTTAAAAGACAGATGAGTTAAGTAGATTTGAGAGCAATTTTTCATCCCCCCCCCCCAATAGATAGCAATCCAAAACAGTCCAGTGGCACCTTTAAGACCAAGTTTTATTCAGGTACAAGCTCTCCCTCCTCTGCGCGGACAGATTGGTACGTTCCCCCTCTCCCAATAGCTAGCAATCCAAAACAGTCCAGTGGAGCCTGAGTGGTGGGTGTTGCCTTCTGACACACTTCCGGTGACGTCAGGGGGTGCGGCATATGCAAATGAGTTACGCTAATGAGTTACACTAATGAGCTCCTGCACCTCTTTTTCTACGAAATGACCCCTGGTCTCAGGTACTCAAAGAGATCAAGCTAATGACCCTGTGTGATTTTCCGGAAACCCCGGAACTTATTTTCCTAAACCTCTGGGAAGATTCAAATGTACCTAAAATGCGACAGAATTTAATTATGACCTTGATCACCACAGCAAAAACTGTTATAGCCACAAAGTGGAAGAATGCAAAACCCTCCACGGTGCAACAATGGCATTTGAAAATTTGGGATTACTTTATCCTAGATAAAATTACTGATGCAATTTCAGAAAGGCAATCGAATTCAATAAGACGCACTAGTCTCCTCAAGAAATGGGCGCCTTTTATGGAGTATAAGCTCCAAGCCTCCAGTAAAGCAAGTAATATACAAGACAAAGACAATTGCATGTTGTTACTAGCTATCCTGTTGGGTATTACAAGTTGAAAACACTCCAGTATATCTGGGGTTAAATGTTTGTTTATGTTACTCACAGGAAGTCTCATGTTTCTCATGTAACCAATGTTCTTTAGATGTAGCAAGCCTGGGAATTTTCTCCCTGATCCAGGAATTTGATTGGGACTAAAGTGTCAAGGTGTATTACCATTTTATGGCTTCTCTTCCCGTCTTTGTTTGCTGTTCTGAAGAAGAAGAAGAGCAGCCATAATCCTTCTTCTAGTTTTGTCTTTGTAGAGTAAGGATGTAGCCGATTATGCTCTGTTGTTATTTTCATCCCAGTTACCCTTCCCATGCTAGAATTTAGTAAAAACTTTATATTTTAATCACACATGGACTCTGAATTATTTTATTCTGGGACTGCTGGACTATCTTATCTCTGCTAAATACCATTTTTTCAATATCTCACTATCACCCAACATATCCACTTAGCCTTGAGTTGGTGTTACATTCAAATTGAACAATGTCATCTTGCCTTTGTGACGTTCGACACTGATCTGGTTTTTATTGTAGTCACTGTTACCATGTTTGATACTGTTATTGTGCTTCTGCTAATCTATATATGTGTTACCCTATGTTGCATTGTATGAGGAACATTGCCTGAATCCTCCTGTTTCCTATGTATTGTTTGATATTCAATAAAAGTTATTCAAAACCGAAGAAGAGAAGAAGAGATTGGATTTATACCCTGCCCTTCACTACCCAAGGGAGCCTCAGAGCAGTTTACAAGCTCCTTTCCCTTCCCCTCCCCACAACAGACACACACCCTGTGAGGTGGGAGGGGCTGAGAGAAACGGCTCTTTTTCAAGAACAGCTCTTATCAGAATTACAGCTTGCCCAAGGTCATCCAGCAGGTGCAAGTGGAGGAGTGGGGAATCAAACCCGGTTCTCCCAGATTAGAGTCCGCACTCCTAACCACTACACCAACAAACTAACAAAGAGAAGCTCCGCAAGGGGACCCCCCCCCCCAGCTCTCTGCTCCACCCAGAGCAGGCAGCTGCCTGGTCCCCCAACTGCCTGGCAAGCTCACCTCAATGCCAGTTCTTGGCACCGTTGCCAGGCCCCCTGGCTCCTCGGTCAGCACCCGGGCTTCCCTTCACAAAGTCACAGAACCATGCTGAGCTGACCCCCCACACACACTCACACTTTCCACTTTCCCTTCTGTCTCCTCCCCCCACCCTTTCTAGTGTTTTGAAAACAAAACTGCAAAGTAGGAGGGAGGGAGGGAGGGAGTCCTCCGCATGAGGAGTGGCGAGCGTGAGGATCCGGCCTGAGGCTGCCGCCTGGCCCCAACGTGGGCAGCGTGACCCTGGAGAGTGGCGGGTGTGAGAGGTGGAACTCCTGCCAGACGCCAAGGCGGGGAAGCAGAACTCCGCGGCTCCCTCCCTGGGCTGTGAGCTCGGCCAGTGACCCCAGCCAAAAGGGAGGCCCCCCAGGAGACCCCCAGCTCTGCTCCGCTCCAGAGAGTTCGCCACAGATGCTGGGGGGGTGTTGTGTCCGCTGACCGCCACCGGAGGTCAGCGCACATACCTGAGCTTCAGTCCTGGAAGACAATGGGGACTAGGATTCTAGTCCCTCCACAGGGGAACCAATGGGAGCCATGGCGGGAGATTCAAACCCACCAATGGTGACCAGGGGGTGTCCCCTGGAGTGTATATAGTTGGCCTGCCGGCCGTTTGTCCACTTGTCTTGTTGTGTGCCTAATAAAGCGTGCTATGCACCACGTCTGTCTGTCGTCCATCCATGCGGCAACCCACTACATAACAGGGGGGGAGTGAGTGTGAGAGAGGGGTGTGTGTGTGCGTGCGAGTGCTCTATCTTAGATGGCAGAACTTTTTCCTGAAGATGCGCCTCTCCACGGTTCACATGGAGACGTCCTTGACGCTTCCAGTGCCAGCTTGGGGAGTAGATAAAAGAATCGTATATTCCCATGAGAAGGGGGGGGTAAGAGAAGCGGGAGCCTGGCCGTGTGACATGACGCATGTGTGGGCCTTAGGAGAGGTTACAGCTTGAAGTTTCTACCTCTATGCCTGTACCTACCAAAATGCTTTAGAAGAGGAGATTGGATGTATACCCCATGGCCCTTCACTACCCGAAGGAGTCTCAGAGCGGCTTACAATCTTCTTCACCTTCCCCTCCCACAACAGACACCCTGGGAGGGAGGTGGGGCTGAGAGAGCTCTCGCGAGGACAGCTCTTGAGAAAACAGCTCTGAGAGAACTTGTGGCTGACCCAAGGTCACACCGGCAGCTGCATGTGGAGGAGCGGGGAATCAAACCCAGTTCTCCCAGATTAGAGTCCACAGGCGTAACCACTACACCAAACTGGCTTTAGAACTGACACAGGACTGTTCATGCCTGGAGCCTGTTTAACGCAATAAAGCTTTCCACTGACAAAGACAGTGTGCTTGAGAGTGACTTGGCCAGAGAGTCCGACACGGTCAGACTATCCAGAGCTGGGGACACTGGTAAGATCTGCTCTCTCCTGGCTCTTGGCTTGCAGCGTTCACACACCGAGGAATACCAGCTCTGGATTCAGACAAGAAGTGAGACAAGCAGGCGCTGCCCATGCGGCATTCAGTGTGGGAACACAGGAAGGACCAAGGTGTGACAAGGGAGATGGTCGTGTCTGATCAGGACCAGGGAGAGCCGGGTTCAGACCTCAACTAAGGCAGGATGTTCCCTGGGTGATCTTTGGCCAGTCACTCTCTCTCTCTCTCTCTCCGCCAAGCCCACCTCGCCGGGTGGTTTTGGGGATGGAATGTGGGAAGGAGAACTGGGCTTTCTGCCCCGAGTTCTTTAAAGAAGGAGATGGAGACAGAGATGGAGAAGGAGGAGGAGGAGGAGGAGGAGGAGGAGATTGGATTTATCCCCCGCCCTTCACTACCCAAAGGAGTTTCAGAGCGGCTTACAAACTCCTTTCCCTTCCCCTCCCCACAACAGACACCCTGTGAGGTCGGTGGGGCTGAGAGAGCTCTTGACAGAAACGGCTCTTTTTTCAAGAACAGCTCTTATCAGAAGTACGGCTTGCCCAAGGCCATCCAGCCAGGTGCAAATGAAGGAGGAGTGGGGAATCAAACCTGGTTCTCCCAGATTAGAGTCCACACACTTCACCACTACACCAAACTGGAAGAGAAAGAGACTCAGAGCGGCTTAAAATCTCCTTCCCCTCCCCACAACAGACACCCTGCGAGGTGGGTGGGGCTGAGAGAACTCTGACAGAAACTGCTCTTTTCCAAGGACAGCTGTGCCAGAGCTTGCGACTGACTCAAGGTCACATCAGCAGGTGCAAGTGGAGGAGTGGGGAATCAAACCCGGTTCTCCCAGGTTAGAGTCCGCGCACTTAACCACTACACCAAACTGGCTCTCATGGTTGGTTGTGAGGAGGAGGAGGAGATTGGATTTATACCCCATGGCCCTTCACTACCCAAAGGAGTCTCAGAGCGGCTTACAGTCTCCTCTCCCTTCCCCTCCCCACAACAGACACCCTGTGAGGGAGGTGGGGGCTGAGAGAGCTCTGACAGAAACTGCTCTTTTTTCAAGAACAGCTCTTATGAGAACTACGGCTTGCCCAAGGTCATCCAGCCAGGTGTGAGTGGAGGAATGGGGGAATCAAGCCCGGTTCTCCCAGATTAGAGTCCGCGCACTTCACCACGACACCAAATGGCTTACAAGGTTTCCAGAGGCACCTGGGGGGTTTGGAAGGCATCCTTGTTTCCTTTCAGCATTCCTTGTTTTCTGTCCTGGAGGAGGAGGAGCCTGCCGAATAGTCTTCAGGGGATGCCAGGCTCTGGGAGCACAGAGCAGAAGGCCGAGAAGCCGAGGGGAGGGCCTAGCGGAGACACGGAACCTGCAGACGCCAAATCCAGTTGAGTCCCACCCCAGGCAGGAGCAGACAGTCCGCGGCTTCTCCTGGGCGGCCTCCCGGATCCTGCCCTTCACGCCCCCCCCCCCCGAGCGGAGTCCCAGAAGAGCAGCGGGAGCCGAGCTGGAGCATCGATTCTACCTCCAGAGCTAACAGAGACTTTTTGAGGAATAAACCGAGGAGCGATTATTGGTCTCCGAGATTTGATTATCCCATTAGAGACCCATTCTCCACATCCGACTGCCTCGATCAATCTCGCCACAGTGGCATTTAGGGAAATGAAATCCCACACGCCACCGCCAGGAAGAGGCGCAGCCAGGAGAGGAGAGGAGAGGAGTGCCAAGCCGCTGCCATTCCAGGGGCCTCCCCTCACCCCCTGCATTTTGGGCCGGGCAGCCAGAGATCCAGAACTCACATTCGCACCTCGCCCTCTGGAGTCCCGTGCCCCCAAGAGGATGCTCTGCCCTGACCTTCCACGGGGAGAGTGAAAAGTACTCCGAACGAAGAGTGATTTCAGCAAGAGTACTTTATTTAGTGAAGAACAAGACAAAGAACCCCGGCACGCAGGCCGGTATATATGTCCAGAGATCCACCACCAAAACACACCCCCTAGTGACCCTATAGGTTATTTACAGTGGCCGAGAGTCCCATTGGCTCTCGGCCGCGGACCTGGCCCTCTGGTTGGTGCGGGCTAGGATCCGCTCCGCTATTGTTCTGCAGGAACGAAGCTTTGGGCATGTGCTTGACCGCATGGCCCAACGGTCGCGCACGTGGTAATGGCGGATACATTACAGAGAGTCTGCCCGTCCCTGCTCCAGAGGACGGGAATCCTCATGGTCCGGCACCTGGGATGACTCGAGAGTCACGGGAGGGGCCAGCTTTGAATAAAAAAACAACCCTCCAGCATTCTCCCAGGGGCTTCAGCAGGCCAACACCCCCCCCCCACATTCCCAAATAACTCTCAGCTCTGTTCCAGACCCCAGCCTTCCCAGGGCATCCTCCCTCCTCATCTGGACGGCCCCTTTCTCTTTCGCTTCACTTACAAGCAGTGTTGTTGGGTATTACAAGTTGAAAACACTCAGTATGTCTGGGGTTAAATGTTTGTTTATGTTACTCACAGGAAGTCACATGTTTCTCATGTAACCAATGTTCTTTAGATGTAGAAAGCCCGGGAATTTTCTCCCTGATCTAGGAATTTGATTGGGACTAAAGTGTCAAGGCGTATTAGCATTTTATGGCTTCTCTTCTCGTCTTTGTTTGGTGTTCTGAGGAACAAGAAGAGCAACCATACTCTCTCTCTTCTAGTTTTGTCTTTGTAGTGTAAGGATGTAGCCGATTTAGCTCTGTTGTTATTTTCATCCCAGTTACCCTTCCCATGCTAGAATTTAGTAAAAACTTTATATTTTAATCACACATGGACTCTTAGTCTGAATTATTTTACTTTGGCTCTGCTGGACCCTCTTATCTCTGCTAAATACATTTTTTTCAGTATCTCACTGTCACCCAACACCCTTGATGGACTGATGGGTTGATTCAGTATAAGGCAGTTTCATATGTACACATATGTGTTCTGAGTTGGACCACTGGTCTTCCAAAGCCAGTATTGTCTCCTTTGACTGGTAGCAGCATTCTTGGGCACGCATCAGCTCACGAAGTAGGATTTTTGCTCACAAGACTCCACCGCTTAGAGGGAGCATTGCTTACAAGATCATCTTTTTTGTATACACACACACACACACACACACACACACACACACACACACACACACACAGCTTCTCTGTTGGCAGCCTCGTTCTGCAGCAATGGGTTTCAGTTAAGGGTGGGAAGGTACTGGCTGGATCTTAGGAAAAACATTTTAACAGTCAGAGTTGTGCCACAGTAGAATGGGCTGCCCGGTGAGTCTTCAAGCAGCGGCTGGACAGACAGACACTTGTCAGGGATGCTTGAGGCTGATCCTGCATTGAGCAGGGGGGTGGACTAGTCTAGATGGCCTGTGGGACCCCTGCCAGCTCCTGTGATTCTGTGATTCTATGCACTGTCTCCCTGCTGGGGTCAGGGAGTTCACTATTAGATACAGAGTGAGACCTGTAAGGCACTTCCCATGGAAATGGAGCAGAGGTCCATCAGTGGCAATTAGCAATGAGGTATAGATAAGGCCAGATAATGAAACTGAGGCTCAAACACTTTGGCCACCCAATGAGAAGGGAGCACTCCCTGGTGAAGACCCTGATGCTGGGAAAGACTGAAGGTCAAAGAAGACGGGGACGGCAAAGGATGAGATGGTTAGACAGTGTCATCGATGCAACGAACCTGAATTAAACAAATGGCAAGGCACATTAAGAAAATTTCTTTGGAATGGGAAGAAACCACGTATTGGTCACCAGATTGTGAAAAGGCCCCAAATATACGGAGGCTATGGTCTTCCAGATCTCACAACATATTACAAAGCAACTTTATTAGCGAATATTATAAGGATACAAAGAAATTCTTCGCAACCAAAATGGGTCAATTTAATCTATGATCAAACCAACTCACACAATACTGAATCACTTTTGTGGGGCAATTCATTGAATACAATTACAGAAATAAAGACAATCTCATTTATCCTTCTTTAAAATATTGGGCAAAAATAAAACACAAACTTCTTCCACCAATATCAAGATACTCCACCTACACATCACAGATTTGGTTTTTGAATAGTTCTCACCAAGAACTCCGGAAGAGATGGAGAGAGGTATGTCTATCCAGATACTGTGATGTAGTTAGACGGGAAGGTCTTCGCTCTAAATTAGATATAGAAAAGACATTGGGCCAAAAGATACCATGGTTCTTATATCTACAATTGCAACATGTGACTAGTCAACAAAAAATAAAAGACTTTATATCAAAACCTCTAACAGAATTTGAAGTCATTATTAAAAATTACAGTCTTCAAAACAAGGGTATGATTTCAGCTCTATATAAATTACTGCTCAAAGAGAATGAATCTAAAATACTAACATATCAGAAAGCTTGGCAGAAAGACTGCTCAAAACAACTAGATGAAACAAACTGGACAGAAATCTGGAGGTCTACCCAAAACAAACCCCACTCATATGCAGCTGAAATCCAAAATCTTAAAATCGTAACAAGCAAGAGAGAGAGAGAGCCGGCCCAGGGTCGGAGCGAGGCTCGTTTGCCGCGTTCTTCTTCCCGCAGGAATCATGGACGGGACGGGACGGGACGGGACGGGACGGGGGGGGGGGGGGCGGGGTTCCCGCTGCGGCTCCCTCCCGCCCCCACGGACCGTCCCGGGCGCCGCCAAGCCTTTCCCTTCCCTTCCCTTCCCTTCCCCGGCCAGGCGCTCAGGAACCGGCACAAGAGTGACACCGCGTGGCCAGAGTGGGGAATTGCCTGCAGGGAACGGCGAGCGCCGCGTTAGACGTCTCCCGCCCGGGACGCCTGTCAGCGAATGTGCCGGCTCTGCCCCGATGGCTCCCGCCTGCCTCCCGGGGCTTCTCTGGAGCCGGCGCCGCGACCAGCCCGCCTCCAACACTGCGCTTTCCCATGGCAGCGTCTGGCTCCCGTCTGACCTGGCACCTCCGGCACGGGCTATGCAGCTCCGGCCCAGCCAGCCGAGGAGGCGGCTCCTCCTCCCTGGGAAGGAAGATCTTGTGGGCACCCCGAGGCCCCTCTGGACCTGCTACCCTCAGGTCAGACCCGTGTGTCCCCCTTGGGGGTCTCTGCCCAGACCCAGGGAGACCAGCCTTGAAAGCACAGCCCTCAGGTCAGACCCGTGTGCCCCCCTTGGGGGTCTCTGCCCTCACCCAGGGAGACCAGCCTTGAAAGCACAGCTGCAGGGTCCCAGGCTGGCGCACTGGGAGGACGTGCAGAAGGTGGCAGGTTCAAGCCCTGGAGGCACCTCCGGTTTAAAGGACCGGGGCCTGGGTGGTGTGGAAGACGTGGCTGAAGACGCAGAGAGCCCCTTCCCTGCTGGGTGGGTGGACACGGCTGACCTGGATAAGCCGAGGGGCCCAGGAGGAGGAGGAGGAGGCTCCAGGTGTTCCCGTGGCCAGGGCCCCTGATGGTGCAGGCAAGGGGGGGGGCGCGTTTGCCCTGTGTGGCCTGGACAGGTCCCCTGTGAGGGGAACTTTAAATCCCCCCTCCCGCGTGCCACAGCCCCATCTACAGACATGTATTTACTGACTCATTTACATCCCTCCTTCCTCCCCAGTGGGGGTCGCAAATGGCATACATCCGTCCGTTCTCCGTTTTGTTGTCACCACAGCCCGCCTAGGGAGGCTAGGCTGAGAGCGCGTGTGACTCACCCAGGTCACCCTGCAAGACTCCATGGCAGAGTGCAGATTCGAACCCGGGTCTCCCAGGTCTTCCGCCGACACTCTTAACCGCTGCAGGAGAGGAGCGGGTCGCTCTTTCACAGGCTGCACCTCCCTCCTCCGCTTTCTCTGGACCTCCTCTGCGTCTCCTC
Source organism: Gekko japonicus (assembly GCF_001447785.1). Classification (NCBI taxonomy): domain Eukaryota; kingdom Metazoa; phylum Chordata; class Lepidosauria; order Squamata; family Gekkonidae; genus Gekko; species Gekko japonicus. The sequence goes on from NW_015160237.1 coordinate 421,109, forward strand.
TTGTTGGGTTTAAAAAGGAAAAATTGGTATTTAGGAGAGATAAAATAGCTTAGCAGTGCCAGAGTAAAATAATTCAGAACCAGAGTCCATGTGTGATTAAAATAGAAAGTTTTTACTACATTCTAGCATAGGGAAGGATAACTGGGATGAAAATAACAACGGAGCTAAATCTCCTACATCTTTACACTACAAAGACAAGACTAGAAGAGAGCTTATGGCTTCTCTTTCTTTCTCCTTGAGAACAGCAAACAAAGATGGGAAGAGGAGCCATAAAATACCTGAGGGACCGCCTTTCCCCATATGTTCCCCCAAGAGCACTATGGTCAGGGACCCAAAATTTATTAGTCATCCCGGGCCCCAAGGACATCAAGCTAGCCGCTACTAGGACCAGGGCTTTTTCGGTGGTGGCTCCTACCTGGTGGAATGAGCTCCCAGGGGAGATCCGGGCCCTGCGGGACCTTATGCAGCTCCGCAGGGCCTGCAAGACGGAGCTCTTCCGCCAGGCCTTTGAGTAGGAGCCACCGCCCCTACTATACCACCACCGCCATAGCTTGGACGAGGCCCTGTGGAAACATCTTAATATTGAAGAAACCCTAAGCTGTGGGAAGTACCACTTGGAACTTCGGACCTATGATTTGCCATCTTTGGATCTTTGGAAATTATTGAGCACCATGTTTTAACCTAGGATGTTTTAAGATGTATTATATGTTTTTAAATTACTATGTATATTATGTCATTATTATGGCAAGGTTTTGCCTTGCCCCTGTAAGCCGCCCTAAGCCCATTGGGGAGGGCGGGGTATAAATGCGAAAAATAAATAAATAAATAAAATGCTAAAACACTTTGACACTATTTTCCCGGGCTTCCAGCATCTAAACTAACATTGGTTACATGAAACACATGTGACTTCCTGTGACAACACAAACAAACATTTAACCCCAGATACACTGAGTGTAATTTTAACTTGTAACACCCAACACCTCTTCCAGCTCCCTTCCTTCTGCCTGGCAAAACACAAGGCCTTGTCTCTTCTGTCTGCGGAAGCTCTTCCGCTGGCCTGGAATGAAGACCCCCTAGGAGGGGCCCTCCTAATTGTCCCACCAATCAAAGACACTTGTTTCATGGGGACATGAGAGAGGGGGCCTGTTCAGTGGCAGCCCCCACAAGCATGGAACTACCTGCCCAGGGTGGTGAGCCCCTGGCCCCCTTTAGAAGAAGAAGAAAAGGAAGAGATTGGATTTACACCCCGCCCTTCACTACCCAAGGGAGTCTCAGTGTGGCTGACAAACTCCTTTCCCTTCCCCTCCCCACCAGAGACAGACGCCCTGTGCGGTAGGTGGGGCCAAGAGAGCTCTTGACAGAAACGGCTCTTTTTTGAGAACAGCTCTTATCAGAACTACGGCTTGCCCAAGGTCATCCAGCCAGGTGCAAGTGGAGGAGGAGTGGGGAATCAAACCCATCTCTCCCAGATTAGAGTCCGCGCACTTCACCACTAAGAAGAAGAAGAAGAGGAGATTGGATTTCTACCCCTTGCCCTTCACTACCCAAGGGAGTCTCAGAGCGGCTGACAGACTCCTTTCCCTCCCCCTCCCCACAACAGACACCCCGTGAGTTGTAGGTGGGGCTGGGAGAGCTCTTGACAGAAACAGCTCTTTTTCAAGAACAGCTCTTATCAGAACTACGGCTTGCCCAAGGTCATCCAGCAGCTGCAAGTGGAGGAGGGGTGGGGAATCAAGCCCGGTTCTCCCAGATCAGAGTCTGTGCACTTCACCACCACACCAGACTGGCTCTTTAGGACTGTATTTGGTTACATTACTAGCAGTCCTGAGTTATTTAATGTTTTTTTATTCAAAGGGTAGCCATTTTGGTCAACAGTAGAGCAGCTAGATTAGAATCCGGTAGCATCTTAGAGACCAACAAGTGTTTGAGAACATGAGCTTCTGAGAGCCTGACAAAAGGACTTTTGACTCTTGAAAGCTCCTACCCAAAAAATCTTGTTGGCCTCTAAGGGGCTCGAAAGCCAGTCGAATCCGACTCTAGGGATGCGGTGCTCATCTCCGTTTCCAAGCCAAAGAGCCAGCGCTGTCCGAAGACTTCTTCGTGGTCATGTGGCCGGCATGACTAAACGCCGAGGCGCACGGAATGCTGTCACCTTCCCACTGAAGCGGTACCCATCTATCTACTTGCAGTTTCTTGCTTTCGAACTGCTAGGTTGGCAGGAGCTGGGGCCAGAGACGGGAGCTCACTCCATCATGCGGCACACCCGGGTCTCAAACGGCTGAGCTACAGCCCTTCTGGTCTGCAGCTTCAGCGTCTTAACTTCTGAGCCACCGCGGCCCACTTTACTGCATTCTAACACATCCTATTAGCTACATTGCTAAGATGGTTCTCTCTCTGACTCTTTCTCCGTGTTTCTTCTTCCTTCAGGCAAAAGGCCACAAAGCTTGTGAATACGTGCACAGGAGAGGAAAGCCTTCCTACAGGCAAGATGCTAGCTGACCAGTACAAAGGTTACAGGTGACTTCATCAGAGTAAACAACTCCCACAAACTTTCCCCGCCTTGACTACATTAGACAGCGTCACGTCCTGTTAAGCTAACAACAACAGTTAACTCTATAATGACTGGAATGTAAGCAACTTGTATTCCAACACCCCTTCTCAAGCTGCAACGTTTTAGTCACGAGCAATGTTCCCTCTAAGCTGTGGAATCTTGTGAGCAGAAATCCTACTTTGTGAGCTACTGGCCTTAAAGTTGTGAGCCAGCGATTTGGCTACTGCATACATTAGTTTGGTCTGGAGCCATCCTTCCTGAGCGGAGACAAAAATCTGTGAGCTGGAGGCTGAAAAACTGTGAGCTAGCTCACACTAACTCAGCTTAGAGGGAACACTGGTCACGAGTAGAGTCAGTCAGGTTCATCTTCTTGCATAGATATTCAAACTTGAATTTGTTGAGTGGCTTGGTCATGATATCTGCAACCATTTCTTCAGTAGGACAATACTGAACTTCAATCAGTCCTTTTTCTTGCACGTCTTTCGCTAGAAGACATTTGATGGCGATGTGTCTGTTTCTTGACTTGGCACTTTCACCTTTGCATATGCTTGTACAGGCCTGATTAGCTTCAAACAAGAGTATTGGTATAGGTTCCCCTGTTAGTATTTAGCAAATAAGTGATCCATTCTAGCTCATTGCGGGCACTTTGAGCAGATACTCATTCTGAGCTTGCTTTCAACTAGTCCAGTTGATGGTGCTGTTTCCATAGAAGAATATGTAATTACTAATTGATTTTTCCATCTTCATCTTTACCCCAGTTGGCGTACATATATCCAACTAATCTTGGGTCATCACAGGCTGAAATCAGTAATTTACAAGCAGCTGTTTTCATGAGGTATCTAGCCAGTTTCTTTATAGCATTCTGGTCATGATGATTTGGTGGATTTGTCTTTTGGTGCATGAAAAAGAAGAGGAGGAGGAGGAGGAGGAGATTGGATTTGTACCCCGCCCTTCACTCGGAGTCTCAGAGCAGCATACAAACTCCTTTTCCTTCCCCTCCCCACAACAGACACCCTGTGAGATAGGTGGGGCTGAGAGAGTTCTTTCCAGAACTGCCCTTGAGAGAAGAGCTCTGAAGGAACTTATGAATGACCCAAGGTCACACCAGCAGCTGCAAGTGGAGGAGTGGGGAATCAAACCCAGTTCTCCCAGGTTAGAGTCAGCACACTTTATTTATTTATTTATTTATGCTTTCGGCTTGTATCCCGCTCGAACCCCGAGTGGTCTCTGAGCGGCTTACACAATTATTTGTTCCCTAAGGCCACAATCATGAAGGGGTGTGTGTGACTTCCTACCAGCACCTGGCAGCGGGGCCTATTCATTGCTGATGTCTGGCTTTCTTCGGCGGCCTCAGACGTTGGCGCTCTCCTTCCGTGTCCCGGGGCAGATCCTCTTCTGATTCCGCGGCTCCCTCTCTCAGCGGGACTCCTCCGGTGTGCGGCCCACAGCCGCCGCAGCTCCGACCATTGTCCTTTCCGGCTCCGTCGCGCTACGCCGCCGTGCTGCCACACCTCCGTGGCTCCGCCCCTGCCGGCCTCACGCCGCACTCCCGGACGCTCCTCAGCTGCTCCAACACTCCACACCGCCATTACTGTTCTATCGCCGCCACTGCTGCCGCCGCCATCGCCTCCGCTGCACACCCCACTAGTGGGGAGGTGCCCCCTGCCACCTAGGGCAGGTACCCATTTATCTACTTGCTTTAGATGTTAATGTTTTCGAACTGCTGGGTGGGCGGGAGCTAGGACTAGGGCCAGGAGCTCACTCCGGCTGCGGTGGGTCTCGAACAGCCGTAGCGGCCGTTTGCTGATGTTATAGCATCCGCTCCCTTAACCACTGCACCAAACTGGTTTTCATTATTTAGAGTATATTGTTGAAAATGCTGATGATGTTGAAAATGCTGATGATTTACAGGATGTTATGCAGGATGCTGATGATGTTAATGAGCAAATATGTAATGCCATGCAACCTATGTATGAACATCATTAGCATGTTCATACACAGCTTAACAGCATTAGCATGTTCATACACGGCTTGCATTGGTATTACATATTTGCTCATTAACATCACCAGCATCCTCCATAACATCCTGGACATCATCAGCATTTTCAAAAGGATGTCTATCAGTGGCTCCTAGCCACAGTGATTAAAGGGCACCTCCACATTCACTGAACGGGATCAGCCCTGGCTAGTATTTGGTGTTGGATTCTCTGGACTTGGCACTGCCAGGGAACCAGGAGCAAAGAAGCCGAGGGCCCAGGGGCTTAAACGTAGCAGAGCTGGGGCTGGGTGTGGCCACAGACTTACAAAGGTACGCAGAGGAATCAGCAATCGGTTCCAAAACTAATAAGCAACTTTTATTAAAGTAAATACATGCTGGAGAGGGCAGGTAAGAGAGAGGGATAGCTTACCTACGCTAACTAACTAGATGGTGTTGGATGCTGGACGTCTGTGCAGCCTCCATTGGTGCAAGATGGAGAGACCATGCCCCTTCTTTTGTGTGTGTGAGAGAGGGAGTAGAAACAGAGGAAGTTGCCCCTAAGAGTCGCATTCTACTTCAAAGTAAAATATCGGAGAGCAGGAAGGAAAGGATGCTCTGTGTGTCCTGAATTCTCTATCTGGTTAAACTCTTTGGTGCCGTCTCTCAAGTCTGAGGCAGGAGACAGCGCAAAGTCCTCCAATTCCAACATTTGGATGGGAGACCTCCAAGGAATGCCAGGGTTGTGACTGCGAGGCAGGCAATGGCAAGCCACCTCCGCTTGTCTCTTGCCTTGAAAATGCCACCAGGGGTCGCCATAAGTCAGCTGTCACTTGAGGGCACTCTCCTACTCCTCCTCCACCTCCACCACCACGTTCAGGAGGCAACACCAGGGGAAGGCCTCGGCCTCCATATTCTGTCATTGGCCCTCCAGACTAGCTGGTTGGCCACTGGTGGAGGCAGAGTGCTGGGTGAGATCCAGCAGGGTTGTTCTTATGTAGAATCTCTGTTTTTGGAAGACTTTAGGACTGAGGCTGAATGGTCGTCTTTCAGGCACAGTCGACGTTGCCCCGATTCAGACCCCAGACTTCTGGGAAAGGCTCAGGTGGAACTTCTTCCCCGCAACTGGGAGAAGCTGCCAAGACAGGCGAAGAAATCGACGTCCTTGGAAACCACCACCCAAGAGGCTTGCTGGGCCTCGGCTTAATGGTGAGACATCCAGGGGCGGGGGGAGGTTAGAGCACCTTCCCCCCCCCCCTCTGGGTTAACTCTGACTAATCACTGATTCTGTGGTTCACCTAGGCAGGGGAGAGAACCTGCAGCATCACCCAGGAATGATAGCCGCAAAGGACCCCAGTTGAATGCCCAGGACGGGTGTTGTCTGGGTCACGTCACCAGCCTGCCAGTTGGTCCTGCGCTCCTGAAGAGGGGCCGCTCTCCGCTGTGACGGCTGGCACCGGGAAAGGCTCCTGGATCCAGAGATCCCTTGGTCCCTCCCTTTGGCTGCTCTCAGGCAGGGTGGCTGGAAGGAGAAAGAATGGCTGGTGGGAAACATTACGAATCAGAAGAGGAGGAGGAGGAGGAGGAGGAGGAGGAGGGAGGAGGAGGAGGAGGAGATTGGATTTATACCTCGCCTTTCACTCAGAGTCTCAGAGCAGCTTACAAACTCCTTTCCCTTCCCCTCCCCACAATAGGTGGGGCTGAGAGAGATCTTCCGAGGACTGCCCTTGAGAGAACAGCTCTGACAGAACTATGGCTTACCCAAGGTGATCCAGCCAGGTGCAAGTGGGGAATCAAACCCGGTTCTCCCAGATTAGAGTCCATGTACTTAACCACGACACCAAACGGGCTCTCTTTGAACACACACACACATGCACCTGCCTGCCTGGGCCAATCAGCCTTACAGTCACGTTCAGCCACGAGTACTTCTTGGTGTGTGTGGTGATGGGAGTCAGGCAGGGCACACATGTGCCAGGGGTGGGGTGGGGGCTCTGTTACCACAGGCCAGCCAGGCTTTGACTCAGCAATTCGTCTTTCCCACCTGAGCCTGGGGACTTTAAACACCAAATATACCTCATGGGAAATTTGCCCTGGACATTGGACACAATTGCATTTAATTTCCAAAGAGGGGACGTGTTTTTAAAAAGAGAAAGATGTGAGCTTTTAAAAAGGGAGTTGAAAGGGAGACTCGGGAACAGTAAGGCTCTCCAGAGTCTTTGGAAGTCATTGAAAATCACAAGAATAAGTGCAGCTGGAATTCATGGCACAGGTTAGGGAAGAAGGTATAACAAAGCGCAAGAGGCGGCTGCCCCTGCAGCTGATGAGAAGAGCCCAGGAGGTTAGAAGAGGCGTGAAGACTCCCTGAAGTAGACGGAGTATGGTCCAAATGAGAAAAAGAAGGGGCAGAAACTCTGACAAAATAAATGCAGGGTACAGGTATTTTGTTGTTGTTGTTCAGTCACACAGTCTTCGCGACCCCATGGACCAGATCCCGCCAGGCCTTCCTGTCTTCCGCCATCCTCTGAAGTTGGCTCAATTTCATATTCGTTGCATCTATGACACTGTCCAACCATCTCATCCTTTGCCGTCCCCGTCTTCTTTGACCTCATGTCCAAACACACTTACAGTTCCTACAATGCACACGCTGGATTAGAAACAGAGCAAAATCGGAGTCCAGTGGGAGCACCTTTGTAAGCTCACAGATACTGGAACAGCATATGAGGTTTCCAGGCTGTACTTGGGAGGCTGCAGCTCTTCTCAGTTGGATCCAGCATTTACCTGCAATAATTCAGGGCAGGCCTTTAACACAGCAAAGTCTATGCAGGCCTCTCCCCACCCTTCTGGTGCTCTTGCCTCTTCCTGGGCCAGGCTGAACTGCTGGCTGCTGGGAATACCCAGCCTCCTTTAGGGAAGGCTACGAGCACTGAGCATGCTCCATTAACTAAGACTAGAAGGGAGGAAAGGGAGTTAATTGCCACCCCACCTATTGGCAAAAGCAGGCGTGCCTGATCCCTGTATGCTGTTAACAGCTACAAAACTGCATGGGTTACACTAACACATGTGTTACATGTTACAGCATACCGGATTCGCTTCAAAATGCTGGTTTCCACCTTTAAAGCCCTGAATGGCCGGGGTCCGGCTTACCTAAGGGGCCGCCTCTTCCCGTGTGTTCCCTCAAGAGCACTACAATCAGGGAGTCTCCACCTCCTGGAAGTTCCAGGCCCCTGAGACGTTACGTTTGCCCATACTAGGGCCAGGGCGTTTTTGGTGGCGGCTCCTACCTCGTGGAATGAGCTCCCGGAGGAGATCCAGGCCCTGCGGGACCTTATACAGTTCTGCAGGGCCTGCAAGACGGAGCTCTTCCGCCAGCCTTTTGACTAGGAGCCGTGGTACTGTTCCATCATCTACCCCTATTATGGGGGGGATATGTGTCGCCTGGCGGAAGTGGGGAGAACAGAGACAGGGGCTGAGCCTGAGCAGAGTGCTAGCTTTGGGAGTTCTCCTTTGTTGGGTATTACAAGTTGAAAACACTCCAGTACATCTGGGGTTAAATGTTTGTTTATGTTACTCCCAGGAAGTCACATGTTTTTCATGTAACCAATGTTCTTTAGCTGCAAGAAGCCCAGGAACTTTCTCCCTGATCTAGGAGTTTGATTGGGACGAAAGTGTCAAAGTGTTTTAGCATTTTATGGCTCCTCTTCCCGTCTTTATTTGCTGTTCTGAAGAAGAAGAAGGGAAGCCATAACCTCTCTCTTCTAGTTTTGTCTTTGTAGTGTAAGGATGTAGCCGATTTAGCTCTGTTGTTATTTTCATCCCAGTTACCCTTCCCCATGCTAGAATTTAGTAAAAACTTTATATTTTAATCACACATGGACTCTCAGTCTGAATTATTTTAGGCTCTGCTGGGCTATATTATCTCTGCTAAATACCATTTTTTCAATATCTCACTGTCACCCAACATCCTTTCTTCCCTGGCACACTGGATTCCT
>NW_015160237.1:429637-430264 GCF_001447785.1 Gekko japonicus
TTGTTGGACATTGTAAGGACAGTATATATTTAGATGTGTTAGGGAATTTGATTTCTTTTCTTTTCACCCACTTACTGTTAAAAGTCTGCACCTCGTTGTTTGACCTCCTATAAAATAAACCTTTTCCTTGTTCACTCTGCCTGGTCCTCACGCCTGTTGGGGGAGGGTGCTCTGGGCCTTCTCAAGGGAGCCTGGAACCAGAGTGGTGGCAGCGTCAGTTGACCCTCCACCTGAGCCGTGACAGTTCCTTTCAGAGAAATTATGATCCACTGAATATTCTCCTAATAGCCTTGAGTTATTCCAACGCAAAATCTGAAATTAAGCAAAGGATCTGGGACATTGAACTTCAACACCACTGAAGTTCTGCTGCAAAATACCATCACTTCCGGAAAAAGAAAATGGTGTTGTCAAACTAGTTAGCTAATTTGCTGATTCCCAAACACAGGCTGTGGTGGCTCAGAGGTTAAGATGCTGAGCTGCAGACTGGATGCTAAGGATGACCAGCTATCGTATGTTGCCGATAAGACCAGCGCAAAGGATGCGTGGGATGCTTTGAAAGCTTTGTACCTGCAATCCAACATCGGCTCACTGATCTCACTAACTCACCGCCTGTACAGGATGGTTCAG
>NW_015160237.1:430367-444489 GCF_001447785.1 Gekko japonicus
AGCAGCCGGGTGAGTCAGTGAAACAGCACTTGAAAGAGAATGATCTCCTAACCTTGGGTTTTTAAGCTTAGTGTGGGTTATCTTTTCTTTCTCCCTAAATTGTAGTCCCCCTATCCCCATTTTTTCTTGGTAGTTTATGTAGTATTATAAAAATATATATATAAAAAATCCCCTCTGGGGGCTTAAAAAAAGAAGAAGAAAACCTCTGCCTGGGATCCCGGAGAGTTGCTGCCATTCTGACCTTGATGGACAGATGGTCTGATTCTGTATAAAGCAGTTTCACATGTCCATGTAGCAGCAGAGAAGAGCAAGAGTCCAGTGGCACCTTAAAGACTGACAACATTCGTGGCAGAGGCCTTGACCTGGATAGTCCAGGCAAGTCAGATCTCAGAAGCTGAGCAGGGTCGACTCTGGCAAGTACTTAGATGGGAGACCTCCTTGGAATACCAGCAGGCGGGAGGCGGGGGTCAGGCTTGACTCAACCACCTCTCTGAGTATCCTCCAGGCCCCCAGTAGGGGATAGGTCACCAGAGGTCGCCATGACTTCCAGGTTGTTGTTGTTCAGTCGCACAGTCGAGTCCGACTCTTCGCGACCCCATGGACAATCTCCCGCCAGGCTCTCCTGTCTTCCGCCGTCCTCCGAAGTTGGCTCAATTTCATGTTCGTTGCATCGCTGACACTGTCTAACCATCTCATCCTTTGCCGTCCCCGTCTTCTTTGACCTTCAATCTTTCCCAGCATCAGGGTCTTCTCCAGTGAGTGCTCCCTTCTCATTTGGTGGCCAAAGTATTTGAGCTTCAGTTTCATTATCTGGCCTTCCAGGGAACAGTCAGGGTTGATTTCTTTGAGGATTGACTGATTTGTTCTTCTTGCAGTCCAAGGGACTCTCAAGAGTCTCCTCCAGCACCATAGTTCAAAAGAATCTATTCTTCGGCGCTCGGCCTTCCTTATAGTCCAACTCTCACAGCCATACATGACTACTGGGAATACCATTGCTTTGACCATGCGGACTTTTGTTGGCAGGGTGATGTCTCTACTTTTTATCATGCTGTTTAGGTTCGCCATCGCTTTCCTCCCAAGGAGCAGGCGTCTTTTAATTTCATGACTGCTGTCACAGTCTGCGGTGATCTGGGATCCCAGGAACGTGAAGTCTGTCACTACTTCCACGACTTCCCCTTCTATTTGCCAAGGAGTGATGGGGCCGGATGCCATGATCTTAGTTTTTTTGATGTTGAGCTTCAAGCCCACTTTTGCGCTCTCCTCTTTTACTCTGAGCAAGAGGCTCTTTAGATCCTTTTCACTTTCAGCCATTAGAGTGGTATCATCTGCATATCTGAGGTTGTTGATCTTTTCCCCAGCAATCTTAATTCCCGCTTGTGATTCATCCAGGCCAGCATTTCGCATGATGTACTCTGCATATATATTAAATAAGCAAGGCGACAATATACATCCTTGTCGTACTCCTTTTCCTATGCTGAACCAATCAGTTGTTCCATATCCGGTTCTAACTGTCGCTTCTTGGCCCTTATACAGGTTTCTCAAGAGACATGTGAGGTGGTCTGGTACTCCCATCTCTTTAAGGACCTGCCATAGTTTGTTGTGATCCACACAGTCAAAAGCTTTAGCATAGTCAATGAAGCAGAAGTAGATATTTTTCTGGTACTCTCTTGCTTTCTCCATAATCCAGCGAATGTTGGCAATTTGATCTCTAGTTCCTCTACCTCTTCGAAACCCAGCTTGTACTTCTGGTAGTTCTCTATCCACGTACTGTTGAAGCCTAGCTTGTAGGATCTTGAGCATGACCTTGCTAGCGTGTGATATGAGTGCAATTGTGCGATAGTTTGAACATTCCTTGGCATTGCCCTTCTTTGGGATTGGAATGTATACTGACCTTTTCCAATCCTGTGGCCACTGTTGCGTTTTCCAAATTTGCTGGCAAATGGAGTGCAGCACTTTAACAGCATCATCTTCTAAGACTTTGAATAGCTCAGCTGGAATACCATCACCTCCACTAGCTTTGTTGTTAGCAATGCTTTCTAAGGCCCATTTAACTTCACATTCCAGGATGTCTGGCTCGAGGTCAGTGATTATACCGTCGTGGTTGTCAAGGACATCGAGGTCTTTCTTGTATAGTTCTTCTGTGTATTCTTGCCATCTTTTCCTAATCTCTTCTGCTTCTGTTAGGTCCCTACCGTTTTTGTCCTTTATCATGGCCAGCTTTGCATGGAACGCTCCCTTGATTTCTCCAACTTTCTTGAAGAGATCTCTAGTCCTTCCCATTCTATTGTTTTCTTCTATTACTTTGCACTGTTCATTCAGGAAGGCCTCCTTATCTCTCCTTGCTGTTCTCTGGAAATCTGCGTTCAGTTGGGTAAATCTTTCCTTTTCGCCTTTGCCTTTCGCTTTCCTTCTTTCCTCTGCTATTTGTAAAGCCTCATCAGAAAGCCATTTTGCTTTCTTGCATTTCTTTTTCTTTGGTATGGTGGTGATTGCTGCCTCCTGTACAATGTCACGAACCTCCGTCCATAGTTCTTCAGGCACTCTATCTATCAAATCCAGACCCTTGAATCTATTCTTCACCTCTACTGTATATTCATCAGGGATGTGATCTAGGTCAAACCTGAATGGCCTCATGGTTTTCCCGATTTTCTTCAGTTTAAGTCTGAATTTTGCAATGAGTAGCTCATGATCTGAACCACAGTCAGCTCCAGGTCTTGTTTTTACTGACTGGATAGAGCTTCTCCATCTTTGACTGCAAATTATATAGTCAATCTGATTTCGGTGTTGCCCATCTGGTGATGTCCAGGTGCACACACACAAATACACACACATGCACACATAAAAAATACAAAAGAAAATTGTGGCCGGATATGAGCTTTCCTGTGTCACTGCTCACTTCTTCATATATCAGACAGACAGACAGACACAGCTACCCATCTTGATATGCACGTGTGTGTGTGTGTGTTTGAAGGAGGTACTGTGGTGTGCTGCTGATTCCGGAGTGCTTTTGGCCTCCCGTTGCTGGGGAGACTGAAATGGTTGGAGATGCGCTGCTGCACTGACCCTTCTGTGATGGTCTTAGGTGTGCATTTAGTGTGCTCATCCTCCAAAAAATCCCCAGGGAAATCAGAGAAATGGTGGGCCTCCTTTCTTCTTGCAGACCTTGATCCTGAAGCCTTGGATAGAGTTGCCATATTCTGGGCAGCTGCCTGAGTCTACTGAGGTCTCTACAGCAGGGGTGTCGAACTCCTCATTGGTTATGAGGGCCAGATGTGACATCAATGAGACCTTGTTGGGCTGGGCCATGTGTGTGTCATAAAATGTAATGCCAGGTAGCAGAGATATAAACTTTATAAAGGACACAAACACTGTTTTTTTAAACTTAAAATAAAAACATGCTTAAAGCATTAGCACTCTTGCGATATTTTGTTGATTTATCAGTGTCTGATAACTGACACCCCTTGCTCTGAATTATTGCATCAAAATGTCTGTGCTGTTGGCAATCTTGAGTATGCTGTTCAGGTGTGCTATCTGTAAACTGCAAACCTATTTAAACCTACCATGACGCAGCAGCAATAGAACTGGAAGAAGAAGCAGAAGACAGCCAGTTCCACTGCGGGCCTGACAGAAGCTCTCCGAGGGCCTGATCCGGGCCCCGGGCCGCATGTATGACACCCCTGCTCTACAGGGTTGATTCAGTGAGACACATTTGCATCTCTCTCTCTCTCTCTCTCTCTCTCTCTCTCTCTCTCTCTCTCTCTCTCTCTCTCCATCTACCTACCTACCTACCACATTTCTGTCTGTTTGTCTGTATGTCTATCTACCTACCTACCTATCATCTTTCTGTCCATCTGTCCATCTACCTACCTACCTACCAACCAACCAATGCTCCCTCTAAGCTGGGGAGTCCTGTGAGCAAAAATTCTACTTTGCAAGCCAATGACATTAAAGTTGTGAGTGAGCAATTTGGCTACTGCATAAATTTGTTTGCTCTGGAGCCATGCTTCCTGAGCTAAAATAATAATGTGTGAGCTGGAGGCTAAAAAACGATGGGATGGCTCACACTAACTCAGCTTAGAGGGAACACTGCTACCTACCTGCCTGCCTATCATCTTTCTGTCTGTACATCCGTCTCTCTCTCTCTCTCTCTCTCTCTCTCTCTCTCTTGTCTGTCTGTCTGTCTCTATCTATCTAGTGTCATCGGTCATCTATCTATCTCTTAATGGAACATGGTATCTGTTCTTATAACCACTCTGCTAATGTATATAGATCCAGTTGGTCAGCCACGTTAAAGGTGCCATTGGACTCTAAATTTGTTGTTCTGCTATTGTATGTTTTATTCTGCTGGTCCATGACCATAATAAATGATCGACTGATTACTAAAAGATCTGGAGCTTGACAGTATTTTTTAAAGATAACAACAGGGGAGAAAAGACAAGATGTTTATAAAATTATGCCTTTGATGAGATGAGTCCAGCCTGGGCCGTATCCACAGGAGTCCACCCCAATAGCCTGCGCTGAGTCTGAGAGTGTGAACTGAATTGTCCTGCTAATCCAGACCACAGCATGGAACTCTGTTTCAAGAGCATCTCTTGTACTGGAGATATAAACTTTATAGATGACCCAGGCAAACGCAATTAACGATATTATTTTTTACTCAAAATACAAACAAAAGCAATTGATTCCTAGGAGTGAAAGCAATTGATTTACTGAGGAATCCACAACAGCCCCAATAAAAGTATTTATTCTTGTGCAAGACTAGTTTTCCACCAAAGGATGCCATACCCCCCCCCCCCCCGCCACCCATTTCCTTACATTTCTTGGCAGCTTTGACCGCACACACCTCACCTTGTGAGCCGGTGCACCTTGTTGGGTGATAGTGAGATATTGAAAAAATGGTATTTAGCAGAGATAAAATAGTCCAGCAGAGCCAGAGTAAAATCATTCAGACTGAGAGTCCATGTGTGATTAAAATATAAAGTTTTTATTAAATTCTAGCATGGGGAAGGGTAACTGGGATGAAAATAACAACAGAGCATAGTCGGCTACATCCCTACTCTGCAAAGACAAAACTAGAAGAGAGAGATTATGGCTGCTCTTCTTCTTCTTCAGAACACCAAAACAAAGATGGGAAGCCATAAAATGGTAATACACCTTGACACTTTCGTCCCAATCAAATTCCTAGATCAGGGAGAAAATTCCCGGGCATCCTACAGCTAAAGAACATTGGTTACATGAGAAACATGTGACTTCCTGTGAGTAGCATAAACAAACATTTAACCCCAGATATACTGAGTGTTTTCAACTTGTAATACCCAACACACCTGCTCCCCCCCAGCCTTCTGCCTTCCCTCTCTTGCACTAGTTGCTCGCTGTCCAGATAAGAACCACAGAACCAGAGACGGGCTGGTTATGGCCCTCGGGCCACATGTTTGACACCCCTGCTATAGAGGATAAGGCAGATGTTCCCCAAAGGCAACAAATCACTCAAGAACCTGAGGCTCAAGGCCGAAGCCAGCCGTTTTGTGGCTGTAAGGCATGATCCTGGCCCGTCTCTCTCTGGTCTCCTGCTCTTTCTTTGATGCTGCCCAGGCAAAATCGGCTGCCCCTGCCCTGGGGCCTGCAGCCTGAGTCCGGAACAGGGTCACCCTCTGCCTGAGGATCCTGGGGGGGGGGGGGCTGGCTCTGCTGGGTCTTGTCCTCAGAAGCGAGGCCTCTTGCACATACAGCACAAACGAGAGACCGAGCTGGCCCTTTGCCGGCACAGCAGACAACTCCTGTGCCACCTTTGGCTTAACAGGGGCCCTTCCAGGCTGGGGGGCTGGATCCGGGAAGGACGCTGCTGCAGCCCGGCCCAGAGCGTGATGGCGGGGAGGCACCTGACGTGGTGTCCGAGGCAGCAGAATGAGGCCAGTCGATTCCTGGCTGCGGCTCTGCTGGACTGCAGCCGACCTTCCCCGTAAGGATTAATGGGCTGACTAGGGACGCTCAGCTCATTGGCAGCAGACCAAACGGCAGAGGATGAGGTGACCATTATGGGAACTGGCCTGAGACAGAAGAAGGCCGGCTGCGGGACCCAGGCCAGGAAGCCAGGCTGGCAGAAGAGAGGCTGAGGGAAAGGAGGAGACGGAGCAGACCAAGGCAATGGCCCTGCTGATCCACTTGCACAGGCCGGGCCAGGTGGAAAGCGCTGAAATGGCGTTGCCGCCTCCTCCTCCTCCCCTCCTCTTCTTCTCTTCTTCCTCCTCCTCCTCCTCGCTAGGGAAGGGCTTGTGGGCCAGACTCCTCCTCCTCCTCCTCCTCCTCCTCCTCTTCTTCTCTTCTTCCTCCTCCTCCTCCTCGCTAGGGAAGGGCTTGTGGGCCAGATAAAGAGGGAGATTTGCCTTACACTAAGTGGCATCTAACAGTCACTTTGTGGCCAGGCCGCATTCACAAGCTCACGAGAGAGGCTGAAGGAGAAGCACCCCCCTGAAACTCCAGAGTCCAACAAAAGAGACTGCAGAAGCCCATCGAGAAAGGAAGATGTGTGTGTGTGTGTGTAGGGTGTGTGTGAGAGATGACCCTGAAACGAGGGGGTGTAGCCAATGGGGTCTGATCGACACCTCCAGAACCAGCGTGCCCACGGCGACGCGCAAGAGCATCCTCCTATCTCAAGAGCTGAAAGAAGCTGGCAGGTGAACCCACTGGGGCCCTGTGGAATCTGAGCCTGCCGGCAGCATCTTTAAAAAAGACCCTTTCGAGCAGTTTGTGACCAGTGTTCCCTCTAAGTTGAGTCGGTGTGAGCAGGCTCACGGTTCTTTAGCCTCCGGCTCACACATTTTTGTCTTGGCTCAGGAAGGAGGGCTCCAGAGCAAACTAATTTATGCAGTAGCCAAATGGCTCACTCAGAACTTTAATGCCCTAGTAGCTCACAAAGTAGAGTTTTTGCTCACAAGACCCGGCAGCTTAGAGGGAGCGTTGTTCGTGAGCCCCTGTGCTGAAGTCTGCACCAGGACAGGGGAGGGTTCGGGAAGGAGGCCGGCCCCCTCGACACGTCCGAGGCAAACCCAGGCATGACTCGCCAGAAGCGATCTGTTCATTCATCTGTTCCCGTTCTGACACAGTGCGGTGGGCGCATCCACCAAACGGTATGCCACGGGAGGGGGGAGCCTGGCCTGCCACGAAATGGCTGCTGCCACAGCCGACCTTCAGGCGCACAGAGACCGCTGCCGAAGCAACGCTCCTGAAAACACGTACAGCCCATCAAAACTCCAGTGACCGGTCAGAAGGCTTGCTGGGCAAAAGCCCCAGCTGGCACTGCCCACGGTCTAACGAGGGTTGGCGGGCACCAGAGAAAGGGGTTTTGTTCAACCACTGCGTGCAAAAATTTCAACAGATTCCAAATGTGTATTGTCAAAATCATATCCTTAGAGATGTAAGGATGTGGGTCAAAGATCATGGTGGAAAGAAAGATGATGGGTATGCTCCTGCAAGGTGCAGGGGGTTGGACTAGATGACCTGCAAGGTCCCTTCCAACTCTAACATTCTGTGCTTCTACGTACAGTAAAGTTATTATAGATAACGTGACACAATTACTTGATTCACCGTCCATGAAACAGGATCAGGAGAAGTACAGGGAATGGGGAGCCAGCCATGTAAGGACTATTTTCACCAAGAATTAAAAGACTGCACACCAAAGTACGCTGCAAAGTTTCATACACAGAAATTCACTGCCTTTAAAAATGACATAACAGAAGAAGAAGAGGAGGAGGAGGAGGAGATTGGTATTATACCCTGCCCTTCACTCGGAGCGGCTTAAAATTTCCTTTCCCTTCCCCTCCCCACAACAGACCCCCTGTGGGGTAGGCGGGGCTGAGAGAGCTCTTTCTAGAACTGCCCTTTCAAAGACAGCTCTTGTTAGAACTATGGCTTGCTCAAGGTCATCCAGCAGGTGCAAGTGGAGGAGTGGGGAATCAAACCCGGTTCTCTCAGATTAGAGTCCGCACACTTAACCACTGCACCAAACTGTGACTAATAACATCAGTGAGAGCATGAATAAGGTAATTAAAGATGAGATGCTGTGGAAAGAAATGTCACCCGAGTATGGCACTCAAAATATATTATATGCAACTGACGTATTATATTTGTTTGTTTGTTTGTTTGTTAAGTTGGTTTTTAAACTTCCCTCCCTTGTAAGAAGGAGCTGCGGTGGCTCAAGTGGTTAAGACGCTGAACTGCAGGCTCTGGAAGGTCGGTCGTTCAGCAGTTCGAGACCTGAGTGTGCCGCATGACGGAGTGAGCTCCTGTCTTCAGTTCCAGCTCCTGCCAACCTAGCAGTTCGAAAGCAAGAAATTGCAAGTAGATAAATAGGTACCACTTCAGTGGGAAGGTAATAGTGTTCCATGTGCCTTGGTGTTTAGTCATGCCGGCCACATGACCACGGAAATGTCTGCAGACAGTGCTGGCTCTTCGGCTTTGAAACGAAGATGAGCATCGCAACCCTAGAGTTGGATTCGACTGGCTTTTGAGCAAGGGAACCTTGACCTTTACTTTTTTACCCCTGTAAGATCAGGGCTCAGGGTGGTGTACAACATGGGATACATTCATATAATAAATACATAATTAAAACAGCTAAAACACAATGAAAACAACAATCGAACCTAACAGATGATGCTGAAAACTTCCAGGAGTGCCAGAAAGATGGAACCATCCCTGCCCTCAACCAAACGCTTGGCAGAATATCTCTGCCTTGCAGGCCCTGCAGAACTGTATCAGGCCCCGCAGGGCACAGAGGTTGTTCACCAGAGAGTTCCAACAGGTTGGAGCCAGGGTGGAAAACGCCCTGGTTCTGGTCGAGGACAGCTGGATATCTTGTGGGCCAGGGACCACCAAAGAGTTCTGATCTGCCGAGTGCAGTGCTGTTCTGGGGATGTACGTGGGTCCCAGACTGTTAAGGGCCCTGAAGGTCAGCACCAACACCTTGAGCCTGATCAGGTGCTCCACCGGGAGCCAGAGTGCGGATGGATACAGGCTGTTCGTGGAGTCCCCGTGAGGACTCGTGCCGCTGCATTCTGTACCAGTTGGAGCTTCCAGGTCAGTCTCAAGGGTAGTCCTACGTAGAGTGAGTTACAGTAGTCTAGTCTGAGGGTGACCGTTGCATGGATTACTGTGGCTAGGTCAGGGCGAGACAGGTAGGGAGCCAGGTGCCCGACCTAGCGTAGCTGGAAGAGCATGGGATAGAGCAGGTGGAGAAAAAGATACTTTTCTCCTCTTTCTCACCATACAAGAACTCCTTGTGGGCACTCCATGAAATTGCTGAGTGGTCGGGTTAGAACGGATAAAAGGAAGTACTTCTTCACCCAAAGAGTGATTAACACACGGAATTCACTGCCACGGGAGGAGGTGGCGGCTACAAGCATGGACAGCTTCAAGAGGGAACTGGATAAACATATTGTTGGGTATTACAAGTTGAAAACACTCAGTATATCTGGGGTTAAATGTTTGTTTATGTTACTCATAGGAAGTCACATGTTTCTCATGTAACCAATGTTCTTTAGATGTAAGAAGCCCGGGAATTTTCTCCCTGATCTAGGAATTTGATTGGGACTAAAGTGTCAAAGTGTATTACCATTTTATGGCTTCTCTTCCCATCTTTGTTTGGTGTTCTGAAGAAGAAGAAGAGTAGCCATAATCTCTCTCTTCTAGTTTTGTCTTTGTAGAGTGAGGATGTAGCCGACTATGCTCTGTTGTTATTTTCATCCCAGTTACCCTTCCCATTCTAGAATTTAGTAAAAACTTTATATTTTAATCACACATGGACTCTCAGTCTGAATTATTTTACTCTGGCTCTGCTAGACTATCTTATCTCTGCTAAATACCATTTTTTCAATATCTCACTATCACCCAACACATATGGAGCAGAGGTCCTTCAGTGGCTATTAGCCAAAAGGTATAGGTAGGAACTCTCAGGCTGGGGCAGGTGATGCACTGTATTCTTGGTGCTTGGGGGTGTGTGTGTGTCAACAGTGGGAGGGCTTCCAGTGTCCTGGCCCCATGGCTGGACCTCCTGAGGGCACCTGGTATTTCTGGCCACTGTGTTGTACAGAGTGTTGGACTGGAGGGGCCATTGGCCTGATCCAACACTGGCCTTTCTTATGTTCATATGTTCTCATGTTTAACACCAGTCTGGCAACATTTGTGACCTGGGCCTCCACTGATAGGGAGGCATCCAGAATCACAGCCAAACTCCTGACAGCCGGTGCCAGTCTTAAGGGCACACTGTCAAGGGCGGGGAGTTGGTACCCCTGACCTGAATCCCCCCGCCCCAGCCGCAGGGCCTCCGCCTTAGCAGGGCCCAGTCTCAGCTGGCTCTGTTTCAGCCATCCCAGCATAGCCTCCAACCCCTCAGCCAAGTTTGCTGGGGTGGTGTCCGGCTGGCCACCCGTCAACAGATAAAGCTGGGTGTCATCAGCTTACTGGTGACACCCCAGCCTGAAACGCCACGCCAGCTGGGCAAGGGGGCACATCAAGATGTTGAACAACATTGGAGAGAGGATTTCCCCCCCCCCCGGGGGAACGCCACAGACTCAGGGGTACTTAGGGGACAGCCTCTCTCCCAGCACCACCCTCTGCCCCGACCTACAGACAGACTGACAGGGCAGCTGCCCATCTGGATCTATCAAGGGATAATACTAACTAACTAAAAAGAGCCACTTCTATGCCAGCGAGGCTGTGGGTCAAAAGGGCAGGACTGACCGTGTCAAATGCTGCTGTAAGATCCAACAGTAACAGCTGTACCCAGGGGTCATTCTGTAGAAAAAGAGGTGCAGGAGCTCATTAGCATTACTCATTTGCATATGCCACACCCCCTGACATCACCAGAAGTATGTCAGAAGGCAACACCCACTGCTCAGGCTCCACTGGACTGTTATGGATTGCTAGCTGGGGGGGGGGATGCGCAGATCTGCCCTCACAGAGGAGGGAGAGCTTGAACCTGA
This sequence comes from Gekko japonicus, assembly GCF_001447785.1. Taxonomy (NCBI): domain Eukaryota; kingdom Metazoa; phylum Chordata; class Lepidosauria; order Squamata; family Gekkonidae; genus Gekko; species Gekko japonicus. Next base: position 441,344 of record NW_015160237.1, read on the forward strand.
AGGTGTGGGGGGCTCTGCAGCTTACCTGGCTGCTTCTTGCTCATCATGGCCCGACTGAGGGCTGCTGGGAGCAGGAGGTGGGGCTGGTTGCATGTGCCCATCCCCTGGCCTCCTTACTGCCGGAGCTCCGCTCCTGTGCGCTCCCGCAGGAAATGACCCCTGGCTGTACCAATCCATGTTGATCCAGCTCTCGGTGGAGCTCTGAGGGCAGTCAATGCTGTCTCTGTCCCAACCATGGCCGGGACAGAAGCCGGACTGGAATGGAGCCAGGGCCGATGTTCTGCAACTGCTCTCTCAATTACCTTACCCGGAAACAAAAGACTGGGTGGTGATTGGAAAGATCCATAAGGACCCAAGCTGGCTTCTTTAAGAGCAGTACAACCACAGCCTCTTTCAGTCCCTCTGGATAGACCCCCAGATCCAGGGATGGATTGATAATGTCTGCCAGGGGGCCCTGTATTCCCTCACTACCAGCTTCTACTAGCCTTGAGAGACATGGGTTCAAGATGCATGTGGTCGGCCTAATAGTATCCAGAATCCTGTCAACACTGGCCTGGGAGAGTCGGCTGAAGCTGTCAAATATGGAGTTCAGAGACGGCCAAGGGGACTCCAGTTCACTTACTGTATGGCTGGGATGTTCACAGCAGAGCGAAAAGACTTTCTCCACAAAGAACCTTGCAAAAGCCTCACAGCTAATGGCTGAATCCCTAACATTTTGGGTTCTCCCAGTGAATGAAATAATGAAACTGAAGCTCAAATACTTTGGCCACCCAATGAGAAGGGAGCACTCACTGGAGAAGACCCTGATGCTGGGAAAGATTGAAGGTCAAAGAAGACAGGAACGGCAAAGGATGAGATGGTTAGACAGTGTCATCGATGCAACGAACATAAAATTGAGCAAACTTCAGAGGACGGCAGAAGACAGGAAGGCCTGGCGTGATCTTGTCCATGGGGTCGCGAAGAGTCGGACTCGACGGTGCGACTGAACAACAACAAGTGAGAGAAGTTAAAGATCTAATTACCCTAAACAAATGTCCTGGGCGAGAGCTAGTGGATGTGATGGAGGCCCTATAAACCTCCTTTTTAACAGCCTTCTAACAAGTTTATTCCTTATGGGCAAGCCTGTGCCCCATTATTACCTACAGGCAAGCATGGTCTCCATTATTCCCTATGGGCGATCATGCATTCTCTGCTGGCGATCAGGTATTGCTTATGGGCTCGCTGTCTTTAGGGCAAGTGTTGGGTGATAGTGAGATATTGAAAAAATGATATTGAGCAGAGATAAGATAGTCCAGCAGAGCCAGAGTAAAATAATTCAGACTGAGAGTCCATGTGTGATTAAAATATAAAGTTTTTACTAAATTCTAGCATGGGGAAGGCTTACTGGGATGAAAATAACAACAGAGCATAGTCGGCTACATCCTCACTCTACGAAGACAAAGCTAGGAGAGAAAGATTATGGCTGCTCTTCTTCTTCTTCTTCAGAACACCAAAACAAAGACGGGAAGAGAGCTATAAAATGCTAAAACACTTTGACACTTTTGTTGTTGTTGTTGTTCAGTCGCACAGTCGAGTCCGACTCTTTGCGACCCCATGGACAAGATCTCGCCAGGCCCTCCTGTTTTCCGCAGTCCTTGACACTTTAGTCCCAATCAAATTCCTAGATCAGGGAGAAAATCCCCGGGCTTTCTACATCTAAAGAACATTGGTTACATGAGAAACATGTGACTTCCTGTGAGTAACATAAACAAACATTTAACCCCAGATATACTGAGTGTTTTCAACTTGTAATACCCAACAGCAAGCCTGTTTGTTAGGTGTTACAAGTCAAAACACTTCAGTATTTACAGGGTTAATGTTTGTTAAGTCACATGTTTGTTTGTAACCAATCTGTTTAGACAACAGAATGCCAGGGAACTTTGGAGCTAATTTGCCAGTCTGATTGGAAACCAAGGTGTCAGGTATTTTAGCATATTGGCTTCTCTCCCGTTCTTTGTTCTGACCAGAGAAGGAAACGCCATTCTGCTCTTCCCGTTTTACCTTTTAGCTGCAAGGATGTAGGCATAATAGCTCTTTGTTATTTTATATCCTGTGTACCTTTTTCCCATGTTAGGTTTATAGTAAACTTTTATATTTTAAAACACACCATGGACTCAGTCTCTTAATACTCTGCTGACTTACTCAAGAAGAATCCCAACACTGTTCCCCATTATTCCCTATGGTCAAATGTCGTCTCCATTATTCCCTAAGGGCGGCCATGCATTCTCTACTGGCGATCAGGTATTGCTTATGGGCAGTCGCTGTCTTTAGGGCAAGCCTGTTCCCCTTCATTCCCTATGGTCAATTGTCGTCTCCATTATTCCCTACGGGCGGCCATGCATTCTCTGCTGGCGGCGATCAGGGATTGCCGATGGGCAGGCGCTGTCCTGAGAGGGGCCAGCGTGCTCTCCACTCATTGTTCCCTACCGGCAGTCAGGCGTTCTCTGCGGGCGATCAGGTATCGTTCACGGGCAGTCGCTGTCCTCACTGGGCAGACTGGGGCTTCCTTATTCCTTATGGGCAAGCCTGGTCCCCATTATTCCCTGCGGGCCAGCCGTGCTTTCTCTACTGGGTATTGCTCACTTGGGCAGCCGCTGTCCTCAGACGGGCAAGCGCGCTCTCCGTTCTTCCCCTGGGGGCGGGCAGCCAGGCGTTCTCGATGGGCAGCCGCTGTCCTGAGACTCCAGTCGTTACCCCGCGCGGGCGATCAGGCAGGCTTTGTCGGCAACCATGTAAACCGCCTCCCGGCCATCGCTGCCCTTCGCTTGAGCACAGCACGACCCGGCAGCGGGAGGCCGGAGGAGAGTTTGGCTCCTCTTCGCCGCTCCTTCCCGGAGACGCCTCCGAGGGACCGCCCTCCTCCCCCCCAGGTGGGCTTTGGTGCTCTGGATCCGCCCTCCGAGCCAGCCCGGCCCGGCCCGGCGGACAGCCTGACCCGATCCCCTTCCTCGGGTGCCTCTGGTGATCTGAAGAGCCCGGTAGCGCCTCTGCAGCTCCTGGGGAAGAAGAACGCAGCACCAACAGCAGCAAGGAAAATAATAATAATAATAATAATAATGATAATAATAATAATAATAATAATAATAATAATAATAATAATAATAATA
>NW_015160237.1:444596-445466 GCF_001447785.1 Gekko japonicus
AGCTTACTTTGAGCCGTAGTTCTGACAAGAGCTGTCCTTGAAAAAGAGCCATTTCTGTCAAGAGCTCTCTCAGCCCCACCTGCCTCACAGGGTGTCTGTTGTGGGGAAGGGAAGGGAAAGGAGTTTGTAAGCCGCTCTGAGACACCTTTGGGTAGTGAAGGGCCATGGGGTATAACTCCAATCTCTTCTTCTTCTTCTTCTTTTTTTAAAGTTCTTTTTATTAATTTTCTCATAAACAGATTTCAGTAACATTACTATTAACAGATTTCAACAATTTTGCATACAATTTATCTTGCAGAGTCATTAATAAAGGTTTCATATATAGACAATAACAACATCTTAAAAAAACAGACTAATTTTAACTATAGGGATGCTAACAAGTATTTCGATTTTAACTAAGTTATTTATTAGTTTCAAGACCAAGCTAAGTGATCACTTCTCCTATTCTCTTCTTCTTCTTCTTCATAAGAATTGTATCATCTGAGAAGAATTACCCCCATTCTATGTTTGTTTGTCTTTAATGTTTGTATGTTTTTGAACTTTTAAAAATAAAATTCTATCCCTCTTTGGGGTAGCTAACAACAACAACAACAACAACAACACACAGAGTCACAGAGCCCCTTCAGTGCTGTCGCTTCTTGTGTTCAGAAACAACGGTTCAAAACTCCGCTTCTCCTCAGGGAAAGACTTTTAAAAGAAGGTCCCTCCCCCCCCCCTCCGGGGAGCTGGTGGGCTCCTCTTCAGCACGGGGGGGTGTGACCCGAAGAGGGGACCCCGGCTTCTGTGCCCAGGAGGAAGGGGGGGGGGCGGAATCGTCGTCCTGGCCAAAGATGCTTTTGCAGGGGACACCCCGCCCGCCCCGCCCCCCCC
>NW_015160237.1:445726-450006 GCF_001447785.1 Gekko japonicus
GGGGGGGTTCCCGTTCCGACAGGCAGACAATTGACCGAGAAGAAGAACAACTCCTGCGATCACCGCGGGAAAGAGCCAGAGTCCAGCAACAGCAGCAGCAGGAGCACCTCCAAGACGAACGCGGTTTGTGGCGGGGGAGTCTGTCGCGGCTCCCTTCGGCAGGTCCGGCCGGAACGGAGCGGGGTTTCGAAGGACTCCACTCACCAGTCGACCGGACTAGAAAGGAGATGGATGAGATGATCTCATGACTGAATTCTCCTACAGTTTAGGGCACATCAGTCTCCAGTTCTGGCATATTTATTATTACCTATATTGTCCGGCCGCCGCCGCCCCCCCCCCCAGTTGAACCCAAACAGATGATAACCAGAAACCGAGCATGTCACTCTTTTTATCTGTTCAAAAACACTTCCCTATTTTCCATGCTAGTTGAACAAGCCACCCTGTATATCTGCAAGTATGATCTGTCATTCCATTTCATTGTCTGACGAACGTGCGCCTTGCACAGGAAAGCTCCCACCTTGAATAAAACTTTGTTGGTCCTAAAGGTGCCGCTGGACTCGAACTCTGTCCCGTTCCAGCTGTATCTGAAGAAGCGAGCCGTGACTCACCGGAGCTCCTCCCCTGCCGCCAATTTTGTCCGTCTTTCAGGGATTGTTCCCTCTAAGCTGAGTTAGTGTGAGCCAGCTCACAGTTTTTTGGCCTCCGCCTTTTTGCCTCGGCTCAGGGAGGATGGGGCTCCAGAGCAAAGTCATTGATGCAGGAGCCAAATGGCTCCCTCACAACTTCAATGCCGGCAGCTCACAAAGTGGAATTTCTGCTCACAAGACTCCACCGCTTAGAGGGAGCGTCGCTTTCAGGTGTTTCTGGACTCTCCTGCTACAGACAGACTGACCGGGCAGCTGCCCATCCGGATCTATCAAGGGACGATACTAACTAACCAAAACCAAAAAAGCCCCCGCAAATACTGAAGGCGGCCGTCGCCTTCTGACCGCTCTCCTCTTCTTCCCGCCGCTTAACGAAAAGCACTCGCTGAAGACACGCCAGGCGCTTCCAAACCCCCCGGAGGGAAACGGACCCCGACGCCTCTTCTCCGCCTAAAGAAGCGCCCGACGGGAAGCCCCGGCCCCGGTATCCCCAGACAGGGAGGAGGGTGGCCCCCCCCTGGGCTCCCCCCCAAAAAAACGTCTTTCTTCCCACCAGACCGCGGCCTCCCGGGCACTCTTTCGAGCCTTCCCCCCAAAAAGGGTCTTCCTTTCTCCGTCTCCCGCCTTCCTCCCGCCAGCCGTGAGCTAGGACGATAACAACAACAACAACGTCTGAGTCCAGTGGCACCCTTAATTTTGTTATATATGGATTTTATTTGGGGTTTTATACAATGAATTTTTAGAAAGGGAAAGAACAAAGCAAAAAAAAAAAAAACCAGACGAACAACAAAGAGGGGGGAAAGGAGCTAAAAAACCACCCAGATCAACTAACACAGGTAGAAAGGGGTGAAAAGGGAAGGATTCCTGGTTTCCTCTGTGACAGAGAGCCATGCGTTTGCATGTTACAACCTTCGTCCAAAAGCAGACCCAAGGGGGATAAACTCTCCTTCGTCTTTGTCTTTTCGTCTTCCAAACCGTCCATCATCCGTCCATCTTCCCCCCGTTTGACGCAAGTATTACAAGTTGAAAACACTCAGTATATCTGGGGTTAAATGTTTGTTTGTGTTGCTCACAGGAAGTCACGTGTTTCTCATGTAAACAATGTTGTTTTAGGAGTAGAAGCCCGGGGGAATTTCTCCCTGATCTAGGAGTTTGATTGGAACGAAAGTGTCAAGGTGTTTTAGCATTTTATGGCTCCTCTTCCCGTCTTTGTTTGCTGTTTCTGAAGAAGAAAGAGAGAAGCCATAATCACTCTTATAGTTTTGTCTAGTTTTTTACTAGATAGCGGGAGTGCGTATCTCATTCTTCTGAAAGAAGAAGGAGAGCAGCCATTCTCTCTCCTAGTTTTGTCTTTGTAGAGTGAGGATGTAGCCGTTTAGCTCTGTTGTTATTTTCATCCCAGTTACCCTTCCCCATGCTAGAATGTAGTAAAAACTTTCTATTTTAATCACACTTGGACTCTCCATCTGAATTATTTTACTCAAGCTCTGCTGGGCTGTCTTATCTCTGCTAAAAACCATTTTTTCAATCACCCAACAGTTTGGCCACCTGGGCAGGCAGGCTCCCTCATTCTCCGCTGTTGCAGGTCCAGTCCGGCGCCTTGAAGAAGACCCGCCGAGTTCGATTCCCCGGTATAACCGGCTTTCGTGCGCAGGCGCACTTCTCCAGGTACCGTGGGACAGAAGTCGCGGGTGGTCTCTCTCCGGTGACTTCTGTCCCACTGTGTCCGAAGCAGGGCGCGTGCCCACGAAAGCGGATGATACCCGGGAAGCAAACCGGGTGGGCCTCAGAGGCGCCCCTCGACTCCGACTCTGTTGCGCCGCTTCAGGCCCGCGGGGCGCCCAGGGTTCCCTCTAAGCTAGTTGAGTGAGTGCGAGCGAGCCAGCTCGCAGTTTTGCAGCCTCCGGCTCACCCGTTTTTGCCTCGGCTCAGGCTCCAGAGCAAACTCATCCATGCAGTCGCCAAATGGCTCGCTCACCACTCTAACGCCAGCAGCTCACGAAGGAGAATTCTTCCTCACAAGACTCCGCAATTTAGAGGGGGCGTTGGGGGCGACCCCCGGGAATAATAATGACACAGTAACGGAGACAGATCAAAGGAGCCACGAGTGACCCTGCGAGCGACGACGACAGGCAGCGAGCAAACGATTCCCCGTCCCGCTTTCGTTCTTGTCTTCGGAGAAAGAAAACGGGTCGTGAACGAGAACGCAGATGTCGTTAGTCCGCGGGGCGGAGAGGCGGTCCTGGCCCGGCGGGAAGCAGCCAGTCGGGGTCACGCACCCCAGATAATCCACTTTCGGTGCACTTTCCAACTGGATCCTGCCAGTTCACACAGTAAAATCCAGTTGGAAAGTGCACCGAAAGTGGATGGGAAGTGGATTATTGGGGGGGGGGGGGGGGCACAGACACCGCGGACCCAAAGAGTGCCCCAAAGCGACTCCCTGCAAAATCTGCCGAGGGCGACCCAGCAAGGGGAACCAACCCAGCACGGCGTTTCTTGCTCCGGGCAAACCGAGCAGCCCCCCTCCCGCCTCGGAATCTGCCGGAGCCCCTTTCCCCGCGGCTGCGTCCCCCCCCCCCTTCCTTTGTCAAACGACATTGTGCTTTTATGCCGTGTTTTATTCTGATATTTACCTTGTGGTATGGATATTGCGGGTTTTATCTCCTGTAACTTTAATGTAAGCCGCCCTGAGCCTGCTTCGGCGGGGAGGGCGGGGTATAGAATAAACAAAAAAACAAACAAAATAAACTAAGCCGGGGTCTTCTGGCGCTACCGTGCCGCTTTCCGACCTCTGGCGACCCTTTGAGTCCACCTCCTGCAAGACGGGCCAGTGTTTCCTCTAAGCTGAGTTAGTGTGAGCTAGCTCACAGTTTTTTAGCCTCCAGCTCACACATTTTTGTCTTAGCTCAGGAAGAGGATGGCTCCAGAGCAAACTGATTTATGCAGTAGCCAAATCTCTGGCTCACAACTGTAACCCCAGTAACTCACAAAGTAAAATTTTTTGCTCACAAGACTCCACAGCTTAGAGGGAACATTGCCCCAGCCCCCCCTTCTTCTTCAGGTGGGGGGGCAGACTTCCTTCCTCGGAACGGGGGACCTTTCGCGCGCGCCCTCCTGCACCCAACCCACCTGCCCCCTTTATGCCGCAAGAGACTGCTGCGATGGCTGCCCCCTCCCCCCATGGAATCTGGCCAACCCCCTGGCATCGCCCCCTCCAGCAGTCGGCGGAAGCCTTCGGCGGAAGCCTTCGGGACGGAGGGGGCGCTTTCGAGCTCCCCCCCCCCAGCACCCCGGGACGCCTCTTCTTTCGAGAGGGAGGGGGACCCGAACAGCAGCCGAAGACCTATCCGAGGACGAGGAGGGGGGGAGGGAGGGAGGCGGTCCTCTGGCCGAAGAAGCCCCCGCGCAGAACGTGGCGCTCGACACACCGACCGGACCCTCAGTCAGAGTTCCTTTCACCCCCTCAGTCCTCCCGACGACTGCAGGAGAATCCAAGAGAACCTGACATCCTTCCGGACAAGGGGGGGGGGGGAGAGAGAGAGAGAGAGAGACCAAGTTCTCTCCCCCCCCCCCCGTCCTCGCGTCCGCGCCCTCCGCCCGGCCTCTGCCTCGCCGGAGCCCCCTCCTGCCGCCGCC
>NW_015160237.1:450429-451291 GCF_001447785.1 Gekko japonicus
CCCCCCCCCCCGGCCGGAGGGATAAAAGGGCGGCGGCGGAGGCGGCGGGGATGGAGCCTCACAGCCGCCCGCCGGGAGGAGACGACAGCCGCCGCCGCCGCCGCCGCCACAGGTGGGGGGGGGGAGGGGAAGCTTGGTAGCCGCCAGCCGGTGCCAAGCTCTGCCCAAGCCCGGGTCTCTGAGCACGTGCAAAGAGCCGAGCGAGGGGGGGAGGCTCGGCGAGTTCCCTCCGTGGACCCAGAAGAGCCGGGAGTCTCTCCCCCCCCCCGTCCATTCCTTCCTCCTCCCGATTTGGGCTCGGGGAGGGGGGCAGAGAGCGGCGTCCGAGAGGGGCAGCCGGCGAGGCCGGGACAGCGCAGCGCTCTCCCGGGTCTTCTTGGCAGACAGCTATCTCCCGGGTTTGGGTGGGCGACCGGACCGGACCGGGAAATGTGCGCGCGCAAGGAGGGAGGGGTGCCCAGGGACCCACAGCCAGTGTTCCTGCTAAGCTGGGGGGGCAACGGGGGGGCCAACGGGGCAAGTCCTACCGGTGAGTGAGGCGCGGCTGCCCGCAAGGGCCCAGGGCGGTCGCGGAAGCCTCGAGAAGGGGCTCCTTCCTTCCTTCCTTCCCCCGGCGAGGGGCCCCGCGGAGGACTCAGGGGCGCCCCTCCCTCCCTACCCCTCTACCGCCACAGGGACCCCGAGAGAGGAGGAGGAGGAGGAAGATGAGCGGCCCGACCGTCGCCCTGCGCGGCATCCTGGGACTCTGCCTGGCCGCCCTCTACAGCGCGCTGGTGGGCGCCGACCCCAGCGCCGACATCAAGGCCCTAGCAGACGTCACCGTGTCCCGGCTGGAGGCGGTAAGGGGGGGGCGGGCGGGCGA
>NW_015160237.1:451801-467675 GCF_001447785.1 Gekko japonicus
GTCCTCTCCTCCTTCCCCCCCCCCTCCGCAGTTCCCCGAGGTGACCATGAGTATCAGCGGCTTGGAGTTCATCCCGGAGGCGTCCCCGGCCCCCCAGCTGGGGCCCATCGACCAGGCCCTCGGCGTCTTCCAGGAGGTCCTGGGCCAGATGCTCGCCCACGAGCCGGCCGGGCAAGTGCTCAACGACGTGGAGAACCTGCGGAGCCTCCTGCAGCGCAGGGCCAGCGCCCTGGGCTGCGCCCTCGACACCCCTTCCTCGCAGGTCGACCAGGGCCAGCTCCAGGCCCTCCTGGCCGACTCCGCCTTCAGCGTCGTCACAGCCACCTTCAACCGGCTCCGGGGCCTCCTGCGCTTCCTCATCGGCCACATGGACGAGGTCCAGAGCTGCTAGGAGGGGGGCGCGAAGCCCACCCACCCCCGCGCCAGGGCCTGTCCCGGCCGGCCTCTCCCTGCGCCAGGGCCAAACTGTGGGCTGCTTGTGTAAAGTGCCGAGTCAATAAACAAGAGCCAACACCAGTGTGTCCTTTGAGCTTAAAGACTTTTACATCGTCGGCCGCCAGTGAGGATCGACCATCTTGAACTTTCTTAAGATTGAACTGTAGAGCACCATTTTAGTTAAATCAAATCAAGATGTATTTGAAGTTTTAATGTAACATGTGTTTTATTCTCGGCGCTTGCCGCTTGTTTGCCGCCCTGAGCCGTACGGGTAGGGCGGGATATAAATCCCAGAATAAATAAATAAATAAATAATAAAGAGAAAATCTGTCTTTACCAGAAACAAGGGCGGGAGTTACATTGGGAGACAACCCATGCCCCCTCTGAGCTGTGGAGTCCTGTGAGCAAAAATTCTACTTTGTGAGCCCCTGACATTGAAGTGCTGAGCGAGGGATTGGGCTGCTGCATAGATTAGTTTGCTCTGGAGCCCTCCTTCCTGAGCTAAGGCAAAAATGTGTGAGCCAGAAGCTAAAAAACTGTGAGCTAGCTCACGCTAACTCAGCTTAGAGGGAACGCTGGACAGAAATAGGGGGGGGGGATGCTCTCTCACCTAACATCTTAACATCTAAAAGGAAAAAGGCTTAGCGGCCTCTTCTTCTTCCTCAGAACAAAGGCAGGAAACTGATAATAAAACATGCAAACAGATGCATACATGATCAAAGCACATCTTCAAACCAATATATCAGTTAGCTAATGACAAGACTATAGATCGCTTCGTTACACTAATCATCACCACCCACATTCTTCCCCGGGCAAACTTATCTCAACTTCTAATTGGTTAGAGCTAAAAGCTAGGTAACATCCTGTTCGCATGCCACATCAATTTAACTCCTTCGTGACTGAAAGTGTTGTCAAGTTACTTGGAGGTCATGTTCCAACACAAACCAAGCAAAATAAGGACAGATAGACTTGTGAAGGGCACCTGTGTCGTGCGCTCTGCAGGGTCCCCGGTGGTTCTCCCTGAAGCAACTGATCCTGAGAGGACCCTGATCGAGGGAGAAACCTCCAGCGATTCGCCAGATAACTCTGCTCAAGAAGGTGAGGCTGCAGTAGTGTTGGGTGATAGTGAGATATTGGAAAAAATGGTATTTAGCAGAGATAAGATATTCCAGCAGAGCCAGAGTAAAATAATTCACTCAGAGTCCATGTGTGATTAAAATATAAAGTTTTTACTAAATTCTAGCATGGGGAAGGGTAACTGGGATGAAAATAACAACAGAGCAAAATCGGCTACATCCTTACTCTACAAAGACAAAACTAGAAGAGAGAATTATGACTACTCTTCTTGTTTCTTCAGAACACCAAACAAAGACGGGAAAGAAGCCATAAAATGCTAATACACCTTGACACTTTAGTCCCAATCAAATCCCTAGATCAGGGAGAAAATTCCCGGGCTGCCTACATCTAAAGAACATTGGTTACATGAGAAACACGTGACTTCCTGTGAGTAACATAAATAAATATTTAACCCCAGATATACTGAGTGTTTTTGTTGGAAGTTACAAGTTAGAACACTTCTATTCAGTATTTACTGAGTTAATATTGTGTTCTGAATCACATGTTTGTTTGTATCCTATCTGCTTAGAGAGTTAGAAAGCCCGCCAGATACAGATCTAGTTTGTTGTTCTGATTGGGGAATGGAGTGTTACTATTTAGCATTTTATGGCTCTTTGTCCCTGAGCAAGAAGAAGCTCCAGTCTCCATCACTCTCCATTAGACCTTAGCCATGTAAGGAAGTCTATCTAGACATGAGGATGTAGAAATAAAGCTCTTTGTTATTTTACCTCCTGTTTACCCTACCCTTGATAGGTTGTTAGTAAACTTTTATATTTTGAAACTACCATGGACTCAGACTCATTTTTACTCTGCTAAACTCTGCTGAATTAAGAAATTAAGAAATTAAATACTAAACCATCTAACAGGCATCTAACAGGTTATGGGAAGCCCAGATGTTTTCCCACTAGCAGAGTTGTTTTGAGCCATGTGTATTAGAACTTAAGAAAAAAACAGAAAAGAATTTTTTGAAACTTTTTCTGGGACAAGAGAGAGTCTTCTTTGTTTTTTTTTTCTCGAGTCTGCAAAGCCTTGTGCTTGCAGAACAGAGAAGCAAGAGGAACTTCAGCCCCTGCTGTGAAACTATCTCCGCAAAACAAAGGATTTTCCCAGAGAGCTGAACGACAGCGCCTGAGGGAACGAAGGAGATCACAAGCAACCCCCGATCGATCCCAGACGACCGACGTCTTCACCTCTACAAAGGGAAGTTGGTAAAGTAAATAATTAAAAAAAAGATATGGCGTCTGCACACGGTTATAACCTACCGAAATTATCAGCCAGTAATTATCGGTTTTGGAAGGAGTGCTTAAAATGCATTTTAGAGGCCACATCTGCGAGTTATGTGTTAACCCAGGATGCTCCAACGGGCAATGCGGATCAACTTAAAAAGTTTAAAGAGAAGGATGGACATGCCCGTGCTTTAATCCTTGGGAATGTTGTGATTAGTGACAATCAAAGGCTATTAACATATCAAACAGCAAAGGAAATGATTTTGCATTTAGATCGCAAGTATGCTGCGAAGTCGAAAGCAAATAGTATCTTTCTTAAACAAAAGCTGTTTAATAGCAAAATGCAAAAGGGAGACACAATGAGTGTACATTTAAGTAAGATAATTAATATCTATGATGACCTTAAAATGATTAATGACCCTCCCTCCGAGAGTTCAATGGTTGCCGTTATTTTAAATTCATTGCCTGAGAATTATGAAGTTCAGATTGCCCATTTACGTGATAAAGAGGATCTGAGCGTGGATCAAACAATTTGTTACCTGGAATCTGAGGCTTTCAGAAGGGAACAAATGAATGTTAATGAAAGTGTGTCTGTACTTAAGATCAGTGACTCTCGCTACAAAGGGAATGCAAAGAAAGCCGTTAAATGTTTTGTATGTTCCCGAGCCGGCCATTTGTCGCGGGATTGCTGGTACAGAAACGACTTTAAAGATCAAAAGGATACAGACATGCGCTCTCCCTCTACTCCAAAACCTAGAAACGCCAGAGGGCGTGGCAATGGGAAGCCAAACGGTCATCAGGGGCAGGAAAAATCCAAGCCTGTGTTTCTCCTGAGAGAGGCTGTGCCAGAAACTGCAGGAAAGCGAGCCGAATGTGCGAATGTGCTTGCTGTAAACATTAATCATAGCAGAGAATACAGTGATGAATCACTGTGGCTACTGGACACAGGGAGTGCCGTCCACATTTGCAACAGTGCTGAATATTTTGTTGATCTGAATAAAGATGAGATGCCCAAACTGATCAAAGTTGATAATGAACCATTGAGAGTTGCTGGAACAGGAAAGATTTTTCTTAATGTGTTAAATTCTGCTGGCCAAATTCAGCAAATGACTTTAAATGATTGTGTATTTGTGCCTGAAGCTAGTACTTGTCTGATCTCCTCAAGGAGAATTATTGCTGCTGGTTTTAACATTAATCTTAAAAAGGGACAAGGAAAAATTTGGCACAAAGATGGAGTCGAGCTCATTATGGAAGAGCACGACAGTTACCATTATGTAAGAAATCTTGGCATAACTGAAAATGATGAACTGGACACAAGTGGACCTGTGTTTCACACAAAATCATCTGAATGTGAGCACAAAGACTGTTTATTTAAATGGCATGTGATGTTTGCTCACAGAAATTTACAAAGTGTGAGAAAGCTTCTGAAGGGCTGTAATATTGATGCTGTTGAATGCAATACTATTAGTAATGGTTGTGATACCTGTTTTAAGGCAAAAGGCAAAGCGCCTTGTTACAGAGGCAAAAATCCAGAACAAGATAAAGGTTTTCTAGAGACTGTGTACTCAGATCTTGTTGGCCCTATCAAACAATCTACTGGTGGTAGTAAATACTTTGTGACTTTTATGGAAGCAAAATCCAGATATGTCTATACCTACCTACTTAAAAGTAAAGACCAAGTACTTGACAAATTTAAGTGCTATGTTGCTGCTGTTAAAAATAAATTTGGCAAAGCGCCTGAAGTGTTATTCACTGACAATGGCACAGAGTATTGCAGCAGTGAGTTCCAAAGGTTCATGGAACAAGAAGGAATTGAACATCAAACAACTATTGTTTATTCTCCAGAACAAAATGGAACAGCGGAACGCTTAAACAGAACCATACTAGAAATGGCGCGTTCTATGCTAATACAATCTGGAATTTCAGAAGATATGTGGGGTGAAGCAGTCAATACAGCTACTTACCTGCACAATAGAGTTCCATCTAAAACTACAAATAAAATTCCTTTTCAATTATGGCATAACAGGATGCCTGGACTTAAACACATTAAAGCATTTGGATCTAAAGCCTATGCCCACATTCCAAAAGAGAAAAGGGGCAAATTAGAGCCAAGAGCAGAAATTGGTATCCTAGTGGGGTACGCTCAAGGAGGAAAAGGCTACCGAATTTTTGATTCTACAAACTGTGTAATTAGAGAATGCAATGTGGTACATGTTGATGAGAGTAACATCCTGCAAACTCCTAAGCCAGCTGAGTCCACAGCACAACCTGTCAATCAGGAATCTACAGATGTCTCTTTCTTTGATGTGATCACTTGGCAATCTGCAGAGACCACCTGTGACCAGGCAGGTCCATCTCCACAAGAGGATTCCACCTCAGAAGGGGAACAAGGGAATTCCACCTCAGAAGGGGAACCAGGAGAGGCAACGCCAAGGGTAAGAGAGACAACTGCTGTGAGACAATCAGCAAGGAGTACCAAAGGTGTTCCACCACCAATGTACGGAATTTGTGCAAGTGTGCAACAAATAAAGGAACCTACTAACTGGAAGGAAGTTAATCAACTACCTGCATCTGAAAGAAGCAAGTGGATTAATGCCATGGAAGAAGAATTTGCATCTTTGCAAGACAAACAAGTTTGGACTCTTACTGAGTTACCTTCAGAAAGAAAAGCCATCGGCTGTAAGTGGGTGTACAAAGTGAAGTATAACCCTGACGGCGAAGTGGACAAGTACAAAGCTCGTCTTGTCGCAAAAGGATTTTCTCAAAAATATGGAATCGATTTCTCGGAAACTTTTGCACCTGTTGTAAGCTACACAACCTTCAGAACACTTTTGAGCATAGCAGCCTCAAGGGGCATGCACATTGAACATTTGGACGTCAAAACTGCGTTTCTCAATGGAGAATTGAATGAAGAAATCTACATGGAACAACCAGAAGGATTTTCAACAAAAGGACAAGAAGGCCTAGTGTGCAAACTCAACAAAAGCGTTTATGGACTAAAGCAAGCAGCAAAAGCGTGGAATGAGAAACTGACTGAACTGTTACAAAAACAGAACTTTCAACAAGGAATAGCAGAACCGTGTTTGTTCTCAAGAATCAAAAATGGACAATATCAGTACATACTCATTTATGTTGATGACTTGATTATTTGTTGTGAAAATCAAGGAGATGTACAGGAAATAGCAGATGAACTAAACAAGGAAGTGGAAGTGAAACAATTGGGACCTATAAAACACTATCTTGGAATACAAATTGAAAGAACTGATGATGGAAGTTTTCTTCTAAGCCAAAAGCAAAAGATCATGGACTTTATTGAATCTGTAGGAATGAAACATTCCAAGCCAGTGAGCACACCTCTTGAAAAGGATTACCTCAAGAATACAGAGGGACCACTACTTCCAAATAACCACGAATACAGATCAGCAATAGGAAAATTATTGTATCTTAGCAAAATTTGTCGACCAGACATAACTTCAGCTGTTGGACTATTATGCAGAAAGACCAGCTCACCGACTATCCATGACTGGAAAGCTGTAAAAAGACTGGCAAGATACCTAAAAGGAACTTTGGATTACAAACTGAAAATCTCATCCTGTGATGAACCAAGACTGACTGGATTCATGGATGCCAACTGGGGAAAAGACACAACTGATGGAAAATCTACAAGTGGATACTTATTCTACTATGGAAACAGTTTAATTGACTGGACTAGTCAAAAGCAATCTGTTGTAGCGATCTCTACTGCAGAAGCTGAATGTGTATCAGCGCAAAGTGCCAGCTATGAACTGTACTGGATCATTCATCTACTGAAAGACTTTGGAATAGATGAACCGAAACCAATAATAATGTATGAGGACAATCAAGCTTGCATCGTTCTCTGCAAAGGTGAGAGCACCAAATCCAAGAGTAAGACCATTGCTCTTCAATGCAAATATGTGAAAGACTTACAAGACAAAGGACTCATTGAACTTCGTTACTGTCCTACTGAACAGATGACTGCCGACATCCTGACCAAGCCGCTTGACAAGCAACGTTTTGAGAATCTTCGTGAAAGTTTAAATTTGCATGATTTCAGTGTTATAACTTGAGAAGGGGTGTTGGAAGTTACAAGTTAGAACACTTCTATTCAGTATTTACTGAGTTAATATTGTGTTCTGAATCACATGTTTGTTTGTATCCTATCTGCTTAGAGAGTTAGAAAGCCCGCCAGATGCAGATCTAGTTTGTTGTTCTGATTGGGGAATGGAGTGTTACTATTTAGCATTTTATGGCTCTTTGTCCCTGAGCAAGAAGAAGCTCCAGTCTCCATCACTCTCCATTAGACCTTAGCCATGTAAGGAAGTCTATCTAGACATGAGGATGTAGAAATAAAGCTCTTTGTTATTTTACCTCCTGTTTACCCTACCCTTGATAGGTTGTTAGTAAACTTTTATATTTTGAAACTACCATGGACTCAGACTCATTTTTACTCTGCTAAACTCTGCTGAATTAAGAAATTAAGAAATTAAATACTAAACCATCTAACAGGCATCTAACAGTTTTCAACTTGTAATAGCCAACAAGTAGGGCGATCAGCTCGCTCGAACAGAGGTGTACCACCTGATAGCCTGCCCTGCCTCGCAGGAACGCAGAAACACCAGAACCTTCTTCATGGGGAAAAATAGCCCACCTCCGGTCTCAAGAGGCTCAGGAGTGGAAGCAAGCTGCAAGAGGGGGGCTTAATGCTCTAGGTAAGAGTTGCACCACGCGGGGACACTTACAGAGCCCCCTCCAGGGAGGAAAGCCACAGGATGGGAGTAGGTCTCGCCCATAGGGAGAGCCAACGCTACAAAGCCAGAGCCAGGAGCGAACGAATTCTCACTGAAGTATGGAAAGGACGATGATGAAACGTTTGCACTTATTGTTGTTAAACACACAACAATAAGAACACTCCTCAGTGTTGCTGCACGCAAGAGAGCGCAAGGTGTTCAGCTTGACGTAAAGACTGCCCTTCTGCATGGTGAACTGGAAGAAGATATCTACATGCAACAACCACCTGGCTTCATAGAGAAAGGCAAAGAGGATCTTGCGGGCAAACTTCAGGAGGGTTTATACGGCTAGAAACAAGCTGCCCGATCTGGGAACTGCAAGCTGAAGGAGGTGCTACCTCAGGCAGGCTTCCCGAGAAGTGCATCAGACCCTTGCCCGGACACAACCTGCAGAAAGGACAAATGGATTTACAGTAATCCCACTTAACGCGGATGATTTACTGCCAGCGTAGCAAAATCCAGATGACAGCAAAGGAGCTGTAGTTTACCTGAACCAGCGAACTGAAGTCAAGCCGGCCATACATTATCTTGGCCTCCGAGCCCAAGGCCCATGGCCAGACATTTTTGTTGGGGGGGGGGGCAATTTTTTGTTAAGAGGGCAGAGAGCAGCCCATGATGCGTCTGTACAGAACTGGCCCGGTTATGCTTCTAAACGATTAAGGCAAAGCGGTGCGTCACACAAAAATGTTCCAGGTTTATTACAAAGATATTTACACGAAGAACATATCGAGCACTCTCGACAAGTAGCAGAAAACACACATTTTCATCGGCATCGCACCTTCTCCATTCTACCGGTTTGATTTTACACATTTCAGTGAGTCAAACAGACTATAGAGAAATCAAAATAGGTTTCCTTCTGCACACAGCTCAGTGAGACAAGCGGACCGTAAGCAAACCGGTAGCTCTACACAGTTCACTGAGACAAAGGGACCATAAATGTCAAATAATGATTAAAACCAACCACAGACGCTCCAGACTTTGCCTTTGCTAAAGCATGCTGACCATTAGAGAACTGGGTTACCATTCCACCCCTTTCAGCCGACTGAACAATTAAAGTAGACGTCGAGGTGACTGGACACGAAATTTGTCTATGAATGCATCCATACTGATGTTATTTGTGAGTGATTTCTCATAACCTAGTAAAATAATTCAGACCCAGAGTCCATGTGTGTTTAAAATAGAAAGTTTTTACTACAATCTAGCATAGGGAAGGGTAACTGGGATGAAAATAACAACAGAGCTAAATAGCTACATCTTCACACTACAACGACTAGACTAGAAGAGAGCGATGATGGCTGCTCTTCTTGCTGCTTCAGAACTCCAAACCAAAGACGGGAAGAGGAGCCATAAAATGCTAAGACACTTTGACACTTTGCTTCCAACGAAACTCCTAGATCAGGAAGAATTTTCCCGGGCTCCTAGCATCTAACAAGCATTGGCTAAATGAAACACATGTGGCTTCCTGTGACAACACAAACAGACATTTAACCCCAGATACACTGAAGTGTTTCTAACGTGTAATACCCAACACCTAGCCTCACTGAACCGTCCGCTGTGGTCTTAAAAACGTGAGAAAGGAGAGAGGATGCCCACTCACACCACGTAGCGGTGGAGGCCCCACTCTGCGCGCATTTTTACAGGAGAACAGCACAGCAAGAATGAAGCCGGATCTTTAAGGCACACGGAGATGCTTTTATCACAGTTTAAAGCTTCTGCCTCCCAGCAACCACAAAGACTGAGGTAACTATCAACACACACACCATCACTGTCAGGAAGCAACAGGTGTAGTGATGACACTGATAGCAGACTCCCTTCCCTTCTCACCTGCAGTAAGGTCGACTGAGAGCCAGTTTGGTGTGGTGGTTAAGTGCGCCGACTCTAATCTGGGAGAACCGGGTTTGATTCCTGTTGGGTTTTGATAGTGAGATATTGAAAAATGGTATTTAGCAGAGATAAGATAGTTTAGCAGAGCTAGAGTAAAATAATTCAGAGTCCATGTGTGATTAGAATATAAAGTTTTTACTACATTCTAGCATGGGGATAGTCATGTATGGCTGTGAGAGTTGGACTATAAGGAAGGCCGAGCGCAGAAGAATAGATTCTTTTGAACTATGGTGCTGGAGAAGACTCTTGAGATTCCCTTGGACTGCAAGAAGATCAAATCAGTCAATCCTAAAAGAAATCAACCCTGACTGTTCCCTGGAAGGCCAGATAATGAAACTGAAGCTCAAATACTTTGGCCACCAAATGAGAAGGGAGCACTCACTGGAGAAGACCCTGATGCTGGGAAAGATTGAAGGTCAAAGAAGACGGAGATGGCAAAGGATGAGATGGTTAGACAGTGTCAGCGATGCAACGAACATGAAATTGAGCCAACTTCGGAGGACGGCGGAAGACAGGAGAGCCTGGCGGGAGATTGTCCATGGGGTCGCGAAGAGTCGGACTCGACTGTGCGACTGAACAACAACAAGCATGGGGAAGGGTAACTGGGATGAAAATAACAACAGAGCTAAACAGCTACATTACTCTACACAGACAAGACTAGAAGAGAGAATGGCTGCTCTCCTTCTTCTTCTTGAGAACAGCAAACAAAGACGGGAAGAGGAGCCATAAAATGCTAAAACACTTTGACCCTTTTGTCCCAATCAAACTCCTAGATCAGGGAGAAAATTCCCAGGCTTGTACTCCTAAAACAACATTGTTTACATGAGAAACATGTGACTTCCTGTGAGCAACATAAACAAACATTTAACCCCAGATATACTGAGTCTTTTCAACTTGTAATACCCAACAATTCCCTACTCCTCCACATGCACCTGGCTGGATGACCTTGGGCAAGCCGTAGTTCTGATAAGCGCTGTCCTTGAAAAAAAAAAGCAGTTTCTCTCAGAGCTCTCTCAGCCCCACCTACCTCACAGGGCGTCTGTCTGTTGTGGGGAGGGGAAGGGAAAGGAGTTTGTGAGCCGCTCTGAGACACCTTTGGGTAGTGAAGGGCAGGGGAATCAATCCAATCTCTTCTTCTTCCCCTTCTCCTGGCTACCGGAGGCTCTGCGGCTGAAGTGCGACTCAGGGCTTAAGAGCTTGGAGTTCAACACCTGAAATACCCACCTTCAACTTTTGCACAGCGCCGCTGCCGGTATCCTGTGCCCACGTTTATTCTGCTCGCTTTTTTTTGCAATTGTGTAAACAGAATTCACCTTGCTATGGGGAAAAAAGGTGTTTTTTTACTGCTCTGGGCTGGAATATCTGTTTGCCTCGCACATTTTTCTTCCGCTCTTCTACCCAGGAGTTTAGCATAGCACCTTAGCACGCATGATTCTTTCTTCCCTGTTTTAAGGTAAAGGGAGGAAGGGCAACGGGGGGAGGGGAGAGGAAAGGGATGAAACAGGGGGGATAGAGGAGGAGAAGAAGACGAAAACGACGAGGAGGAGGAGACTGGATTTATACCCCATGGCCCTTCACTACCTAAAGGAGTCTCAGAGCGGCTTACAAACTCCTTTCCCTTCCCCTCCCCACAACGGGCACCCGGGGAGGTAGGTGGGGCTGAGAGAGCTCTTGACAGAAACTGCTCTTTTTCAAGAACAGCTCTGACAGAACTATGGCTTGCCCAAGGTCATCCAGCAGCTGTGAGTGGAGGAGTGGGGAATCAAACCCAGTTCTCCCAGATTGGAGTCGGCGCACTTTAAGCACTGCACCAAACTGGAGAAAGAGGAGGGGGGGGGGCAGAAAGCAGTAGTCAGTGAGAGGCAGGACGGAGGAGGGAAAGGGGAAGGCGAGCAAGCGCAGTCAAAAAGGAAGGCACTCCGAGCAAGCCAGCAAACCCAGCCGCGGCGAAGCTTCCCCCAGGTAGCTCTTCCCTCCTCCTGGCTGTGACGCCAACACCAAGAGGGGCGCACGCCTTTGTCCGCCCCAACGGGTGGCCGTGGCGAAGGGAGAAGGGGAAAGGAGAGGAAAGAGAGAGAGACAGACAGACAGACAGAGGGGGGGGAGAGAACACAGTGCGAGGCAGACGCCCCAACAGCCCTGCACAGCAGAGTATTAAGAGACTGAGTCCATGGTGTGTTTTAAAATATATAAATGTTTACTATAAACCTAACATGGGGAAAAGGTACACAGGATACAAAAATAACAAAGAGCTAATATGGCTACATCCTTGCAGCTAAAAGGTAAAACGGGAATGGCGTCTCCTTCACAGTCAGAACAAAGAGAGGAGGAAGATGCCAATATGCTAAATACTTGACACCTTGGTTTCCAATCAGACTAGCAAGTTAGCTCCAAAGTTCCCGGGCATTCTCTTGTCTAAACAGATTGGTTACAAACAAACATGTGACTTCCTGTTGATCATAACAAACATCATTAACCCTGTGAATACTGAAGTGTTTTGACTTGTAACACCCAACACCCCTTCTCAAGGTACAACACTGAAGTCATGCAAGTTCAGTCTTTCACGTAGAGTCTCAAACTTCTTCTTCTGGAGTGGCTTGGTGAATATGTGTTGGGTATTTGCATGTTGAAAACACTCAATGTGTATGCATGGGGTTAAATGTCTGTTCTGTTGTTACAGGAAGTCACCTGCCTTTGTGTTAGCCAATGTTAGCTCAAGTCTGTTAGCCCGCGAAAAGCATCCCTGTTCTAAGAGTTTGATTGGGAGCAAAGTGATAGTAACTTTGCATTTTATGGCCTCTCTTCCCCTCTTTGTTCGTCTTGGAGAAGAAGCATGTTACAGGGGCCATTACAGTTCTTCTAGTCTAGAGAGAGGATGTAGCAAATATAGCTGACTGTTATTTTATTCCCAGTTACCCTTCCCTATGGTAGAATTATAGTAAACTTTTATATTTTTAAACACACATGGACTCTGGGTCTGATTATTGAACTCTGGCATCACTAAGCTGTTTTTAACTCTGCTGAATTTCTTAAAAACTCCAACAATATGTCTGCGATCATCTCCTCAGTAGGACAGTATTGGGGTTCAATCAGTCCTTGGTCTTGCAGGTTTTTCGCATAGTTACATTTGAGAGCGATGGTCTTATTCTTGGATTTGGTGCTCTCACCTTTGCAGATAGCGATGCAAGCTTGATTGTCTTCGAACAGTATTATTGGTTTTAAGTCTTGAGAACAAGCAAGGTTCTGCTGTTCCTTGTTGAAAGTTCTGTTTTTGTAACAGCTTAGTCAGTTTGTCATTCCATGCTTTCGCTCCTTGTTTTAATCCATAAACGCTTTTGTTGAGTCTGCACACTAGGCCTTCTTGTCCTTCCATTGAAAATCCCTTTGGTTGTTCCATGTAGATTTCTTCAGTCAGGTCTCCATTGAGAAAAGCAGTTTTGTTGGATATTACAAGTTAAATTACACTCAGTGTATCTGGGGTAAAACATTTGTTTGTGTTGCTCACAGAAAATCACATGTTTCCCATGAAACCAATGTTAGTTTAGATGCTGGAAGCCTGGGAAATTCTCCCTGATCTAGGAGTTTGATTGGAAGTAAAGTGTCCATGTGTTTTAGCATTTTATGGCCTCTCTTCCCATCTTTGTGTGGAGTTCTCAGGAAGAAAGAAGAGCAGCCATTATCCCTCTCCTAGTCTTGTCTTTGTAGTGTAAAGATGTAGGAGTTTTAACTCCGTTGTTATTTTCATCCCAATTACCCTTCCCCATGCTTGAATGTAGTAAAAACTTTCTATTTTAATCACACATGGACTCTGAGTCTGAAGTATTTTAGTCCGGCACTGCTAAGCTGTTTTATCTCTGCTAAATACCATTTTTTCTTTTTAAACCCAACATGTTTTGACATCCAAATGTTCAATATGCATGCCCCCTTGAGGCTGCTATGCTTAGAAGTGTCCTGAAGGATGTGTAGCTTACAACAGGTGCAAAAGTATCAGAAAAGTGTATTCCAAATTTTTGTGAGAAGCTCTCTGATGCTGGTGGTTGATTGACTTCCTTCCAGGTACAAGGTTCCTTCACTGGTTGTACATTTGCACAAATTCCATATCTTGGTGGTGGTACTCCTTCGTTACTTCTTGCTGATTGTCTCACAGTGGTTGGTTCCCCTTCTCTTGGCGTAGCTTCTCCTGGTTCCCCTTCTGAGCTGGAACTCTCTTGTGGAGATGGACCTGCCTGTTCACAGGTGGTCTCTGCAGATTGCCAAGTGAACAAGTCGTTGAAGGAGACTTCTGTAGATTCCTGAGTGGCAGGTTGCACTGTGGACTCAGCTAGCTTAGAAGTTCATAGGATGTTGCTTTCATCAACATGTACCACATTGCATTCCTTAACTGTGCAAGTTTTAGGGTCTAGGATTCTGTAGCCTCTTCCTCCAAGAGCGTATCCCACGGGGATACCAGACTCTGCTCTTGCGTCAAGTTTGCCCCTTCTCTCCTTTGGTACGTGGGCATAGACTTCAGATCCAAAGGCTTTTATGTGTTTAAGTCTAGGCACCCTATTATGCCATAATTCAAAAGGACTTTTATTTGTTTTTGATGGAACTCTATTATGAAGGTAAACGGCTGTATTGACTGCTTCAGCCCACATATTTTCTGAAAGTCCAGATTGCGTTAACATAAAACGCGCCATTTCTTGAATGGTTCTGTTTAAGCGTTCTGCATTTCCATTTTGTTGTGGTGAATAAGGAATTGTAGTCTTATGTTCAAATCCTTCTTGTTGCATGAATCTTTGGAACTCCCCGCCGCGGTACTCTGTGCCATTATCTGTAAACAGTACCTCTGGCACTTTTCCAAACTTGTTTTTAACAGCTGCAACATAGCATTTAAACTTTTCAAGCAATTGATCTTTGCTTTTAAGTAGGTATGTATAGACATATCTGGATTTTGTTTCCATAAAACTGACAAAATACTTGCTGCCTCCAGCAGACTCCTTTATTGGACCAACAAGATCTGGGTACACAATCTCTAGAAATTTTGTATTTTATTCAGGAGATTTGCCCTTGTAGCTAGGAGCTGTGCCTTTTGCTTTAAAGCAGGTTTCACAACCATTTTTCATAGCATCACAATCAACAGCATTGATATTACAGTCCTTCAACAGCTTTTGTACACTTTTCACATTCCTATGAGCAAACTTTACATGCCATGCATAGAAACAGTCCTTGTGATCACATGCAGATGATCTTGTATGGTACACTGGCCCATTAGTGTCCATTTCATCATCACTAGCAACAGCAATGTTTCTTAGATAATGAAAATTTCCATGTTCTTCTATCATTAGCTCAACACCATCTTTATGCCAAATTTTGCCTTGACCCTGATCAAGATTAATTTTAAAACCAGTTGCTATGATCCTCATAGCGGATATGATGGCCTCAGGAACAAAAATGCAATCTTTGAGTATAACTTCCTCAATTTCACCACATGTATTCAAAATGTTCAGTACAACAGTTCCAGTTCCTTCCACAGCTAATTCTTGACCATTAACGTGTTGCAAATTAGGCGTTTTCTCTCTATCCAAATCAACAAACCATTCAACAGAGTTTGCATTATGGGCATGACTTCCTGAATCCAAAAACCATAGAGCTTTAGCATCAGATTTTTTTCCATTAATAGACAATGCATGCACATTTCCACTCTGGTTTACATCTACAGTATCTGGCTTTGTCTTATTAAGAAAGAATACAGGCCTTTTCACAGTCTGCTTGCTGCTAGCATATGGCCTTCTGCTGCCACGCCCCCTAGAGGCTCGTCTTTCAGTGGGAGTCCGTGTGGTGTGGTCTCTTTCATCTTGCGCTGGTTTAAACCGGCATTGTTTGGCAAGATGACCAGTTTTTGCACATAAGAAACATTTAACATCTTTCTTTACATTTTCTTTTTGATAAGCAGGCTTAACTCTAAGAACTGACATGCTATCAGGGAGCTGGGACATTTCTCTTCTATTCCCCTCAGCTTCCAAATAAGAAATTGCATAATCAATTGTTAATTTCTCTACTCCCTTCAAAAACGCAACTTCATGAGCATAGTCTTTTGTTAATGAGCCCAAAATAACAGCAATAACAGTATCATCAGTTGGTGGGATTCCTATTGCCTTTAGGTCATTGAAAGTATCCATAATTTTGTTCAAATGTGCAATTAGTGAGCCTCCATCTCTCATCTTTGCATTAATCAGACATTGAAAGAGAAAGAGATTATTAGCTCTCGTTTTCCCATTGTATTTTTCATCTAGTTGGTTTATAATTTCTTTTGCAGTTTTGCACGTTAAAAGCTTTTGATTGTCAATGGCAATAACACTCCCAAGGATTAAAGATTTTGCAAAACCATCTTTCTCTTTAAATTTTTCTTTTTGTGGATCATCT
>NW_015160237.1:468736-468888 GCF_001447785.1 Gekko japonicus
ATAGATATTGTTTACCTTGACTTCCAGAAAGCTTTTGATAAAGTTCCTCATCAAAGGCTCCTAAGTAAGCTCAAAAATCATGGGATAAACGACAAGTCCTTTTATGGATCAAAAACTGGCTAATTAATAGAAAACAGAGAGTGAATATAAAT
>NW_015160237.1:469041-469224 GCF_001447785.1 Gekko japonicus
GTGGATGATACGAAGTTGTTCAGGGTGGTGAAAACCAGTGAGGATTGTGAGGCACTCCAAAGGGATCTGTCAAAGATGGGCGAGTGGGCGTCAACATGGCAAATGGGGTTCAATGTGGCCAAGTGCAAGGTGATGCACATTGGAGCCAAAAATCCTAAATATAAATACACGTTGATGGGGTCT
>NW_015160237.1:469308-472836 GCF_001447785.1 Gekko japonicus
ACGCTATGCTGGGGATTATTAGGAAGGGTATTGAAAACAGATCAGCCAATATCATAATGCCCCTATATAAATCAATGGTGCGACCTCATTTGGAATACTGTGTGCAATTCTGGTCACCACACCTTAAAAAGGATATTATAGCTTTGGGAAAAGTGCAGAAAAGGGCAACTCGAATGATAAAAGGGTTGGAACGTTTTCCCTATGAGGAAAGGTTAAGGCGCTTAGGGCTCTTTAGCTTGGAGAAACGACAACTGAGGGGTGACATGATTGAGGTTTATAAGATTATGCATGGGAAAGAGCAGGTAGAGAAAGAGGTACTTTTCTCCCTTTCTCACAATACAAGAACCCGTGGGCACTCCATGAAATTGCTGAGCGGTCGGGTTAGAACGGATAAAAGGAAGTACTTCTTCACCCAAAGAGGGATTAACACTTGGAATTCACTGCCACAGGAAGTGGTGGCGGCTACAAGCATGGACAGCTTCAAAAGGGAATTAGATAAGCATATGGAGCAGAGGTCCATCAGTGGCTATTAGCCACAAGGTATAGCTAGGGGCTCTGGGGCAAGTGATGCTCTGTCTTCTTGGTCCGAATTCACTGCCACAGGAAGTGGTGGCGGCTACAAGCATGGACGGCTTCAAGAGGGAATTGGATAGGCATATGGAGCAGAGGTCCATCAGTGGCTATTAGCCACAAGGTATAGATAGTGGCTCTGGGGCAAGTGATGCTCTGTCTTCTTGGTGCTTCTGGGGGGTGGCAGCAGTGGGGGGGATTCTAGTGTCCTGGCCCCACTGCTGGACCTCCTGATGGCACCTGGTATTTCTGGCCACTGTGTGACACAGAGTGTTGGGTTTGATGGGCCTTTGGCCTGATCCAACATTGGCGTCTCTTATGTTCTTATGACTTGTAACACTCAACAGGATGGAGGGAAAAGGGAGAGCACCTTACAAGGGAACGGCTGGAGACACCTATAGCCACTGTGCAGACCTGTCTTGTCTAATCCAGTGGCTCCCAGCCAGCCAGCCGGTCCGTTTATTCACTGCACCGAGAGCCAATGCCAAGGCAATACTCTCCACTCACCTGCCACTGCCCAGGAGGAGACCCTGTAAGGCTAAGAGCTTGCGAGGGGGCAGGACACATTTGGGAGGGGGCGTAGCCCTTGTCAGCTCCCTGGTGGAAGTTTTCTCATCAACCATGAGCAAAAGATCAAGGAGACAGTCAAATCACTGGAAAATGGAAGAGGCCAATTCATCAACAACTCCAAAGGAAGCGAATGTGTTGGGCATAGATGAACCAAAGCCAATAATACTTTTTGAGGACAATCAAGCTTGTATCGCCATCTGCAAAGGTGAAGGCACCAAATCTAAAAACAAGACCATCGCACTCAAATGTCACTACGTGAAAGAGATGCAAGACCAAGGACTGATTGAACTCCAGTACTGTCCTACTAATCAGATGATTGCCGACATCCTGACCAAGCTGCTTGACAAGCAACGTTTTGAGACTTTTCGTGAATGTTTGAATTTGCATGACTTTCGTGTTATAACTTGAGAAGGGGTGTTGGGTATTACAAGTTGAAAACACTCAGTATATCTGGGGTTAAATGTTTGTTTATGTTACTCACAGGAAGTCACATGTTTCTCATGTAACCAATGTCCTTTAGCTGTAGAAAGCCCGGGGAATTTTCTCCCTGATCTAGGAATTTGATTGGGACTTAAGTGTCAAGGTGTATTAGCATTTTATGGCTCTCTTCCCGTCTTTGTTTGGTGTTCTGAAGAAGAAGAAGAGTAGCCATAATCTCTCTCTTCTGGTTTTGTCTTTGTAGAGTAAGGATGTAGCCGATTATGCTCTGTTGTTATTTTCATCCCAGTTACCCTTTCCATGCTAGAATTTAGTAAAAACTTTATATTTTAATCACACTTGGACTCTCAGTCTGAATTATTTTACTCTGGCTCTGCTGGACTATCTTATCTCTGCTAAATACCATTTTTCAATATCTCACTAACTATCACCCAACACTGGCTCACAGATTTTTGTCTTAGCTCAGGAAGGACGGCTCCAGAGCAAACTGATTTATGCAGTAGCCAAATCGTTCGCTCACAAAGTAGAATTTTTGCTCGCAAGACTCCATGGCTTAGAGGGAACATTGGTTGTTGTTGGAATTGCAAGTTGCTTACACTTCAGTCATTACCAGAGTTAAATGTTGTTTGTTAGGAAACGGGATGTTACCTTGTAACGTATTCAACGGCAGGAAAGTTTGTGGGAGTTGTTTATTCTAATGAAGTGACCTGTAACCT
Source organism: Gekko japonicus (assembly GCF_001447785.1). NCBI lineage: Eukaryota > Metazoa > Chordata > Lepidosauria > Squamata > Gekkonidae > Gekko > Gekko japonicus. The sequence continues at coordinate 471,603 of NW_015160237.1, forward strand.
TTGTATTGGTCTACTCACATCTTGTCTGTAGGAATGCTTTGATCTAGCATTAATGTATTCACAAGGTTTGTGTGAACCAAAGCAGTAGTTCTCTTCTAGAAGCCAAGACAGACAGAAAGATGAAGCTGCTAGCATATATTACTGAGAGTAACTGCATGTATGTAACCTTTTATTTTATTTCTTTTATCCAAAGTACCATACCCATGTTTTATTTTGTTTTTATAGTAAAGACATTTTTCTTTTAAGAAATGTGGCTCTTGTGTTTGCAATACAACCATCGACCTTGAATTAAGAATCCCAACAGTTGTGTTATCTGTATGTTTTCTCAGATCTTTTCCATTATAAAGATGTCCCAAGTTTTTGACAGCTTGTTGTGCCTTTTGAGACTAGGCCTTTGTTTTGTTTTTGTTTTCCATCTCGTAATTCTTCAGATGCGACTTTCCCTTTTCCTCGGGACTGAGCGTCGAGGAGGCGCAAAGGCCCCGGTCTTCCGCGGTGCCAAACCCCCCCCCCCCCCGGGGGGTGGGAGGGGCCACCCTGCGGCCGACGCCCCGGTCCTCTCCCTTCGCCAGCCTTTTCCTGCCCAGGAGGAGGGGACCCGCGCCTTTTCTTCCGGCCACCCGAGTCCGTGTCCTGCTCTCAGCCGGGATTGGAGCGCTCTCCCGGAGAGACAGAGACGGGGGTCCTCCTCCACCACCAGGTTCTCCTTCCTCCTTGGAAAGAGCCCTGCCGGGACGAAGCTCGCGGGAGGCGGAGAGGCGTCCCGAAGGCCGTTCCTCGTGGGCCGGGGCTGGGGGCCGCTTTCAAGCCCAGAGCCTGCCCAGGAAGAGGACACTCACGTGGGAGTCTCCAACGGCGTCTATGAGGGCATCACGAGAGATTGTTCCCGCTAAGCTGTGGAGTCCTGTGAGCAAAAATCCTACTTTGTGAGCTACTGACATTAAAGTTGTGAGCGAGCGGTTTGTCTGCTGCATCAATTAGTTTGCTCTGGAGCCCTCCTTCCTGAGCGAAGGCAGAAATGTGTGCGAGCCGGAGAGGCTGAAAAACGGTGAGCTGGCTCACACTCACTCAGCTGAGAGGGAACACTGGCGGGGAGTCGCTTGCACAACGACGCCAGAGCAAGGCGGGGGAGTCCTGACTCCTGACCAACCCAGGTTGCCAGATCCAGGTTGGGAAACTCCCGGAGATTTGGGGGTGGAGCCCGGGGAGAACAGGGACCTCCTGGGGGGGGGGG
>NW_015160237.1:472921-473718 GCF_001447785.1 Gekko japonicus
GGTGGGGCCCGGGGAGAACAGGGGCCTCCTGGGGGGGGGGGTGCATAAGGCCATAGACCCCACCCGGCTTCAAAGCCATGCGCTCCCTCTAAGCTGTGGAGTCCTGGGAGCAACAATGCTCCTTGGTGAGCGTCTGGCACGAAAGCTGCAGCGCGTCCACGTTCTCCAGGGGAACGGATCCCTGTCGCCTGGAGGCGAGCTCTGATTCCAGGGGATCCCCGTCCCACCCACCAGGCGAGTTGCTGGCCACAGCCTGCCAGTGCCAGGCAGACCCACAGGCCCCTGGGGAGGCCGCCCCGGGACCGGAGGCCTTCCCACCGCCAGGCGGCTCAGCGCCCTCGGCCTCCGCCGCGCCGCCAGCGGCCCCCCTCCTTGGCCGGGATTCCACGGGCAGTGCTGCTGCGAGCGCGTGTCCGGCAGCGACGCTCCCTCTAAGCTCTGGAGTCCTCCTGGGAGCCAAAATCCCACTTTGTGAGCTGCTGGCATGAACGTTGCGAGCGAGCGATCGGGCTGCTGCGTAAATCAGTTTGCTCTGGAGCCCCGTCCTTCCTGAGCGAAGGCAAAACTCTGTGAGCCGGAGACGAAAAACCGGCGAGCTGGCTCACACCGACTCAGCTGAGGGGGAACACGGGCGAGGGCCCGCAGGGGGCATTCCCGAGGGGCTCCGTGGCGGCCTTCCCCACCACGGAACCCCACCCCACCCCACCGCAGAAGACACCCCTGGGGGTGGTGCGCGAGAGACCGCCGGCCCTCTCCAGCCCAGAGAAGCCCCGGGAGGAGGAGGGGGAGGGGGAGGG
>NW_015160237.1:473758-495257 GCF_001447785.1 Gekko japonicus
GGGAGGGGAGGGGAGGGGAGGGGGCGTCCCAGGCAGGCAGGCAGCCTCCCGGCGGGCGGGCCCTCCCCCTCGCTGGCGCGGCGTCTGCGGGGGGCTTCCTGGAACGAGGCACCTCCCGCCTCCGGGGCCCCGGGCCTGGCGCCCGCCCAAGGGAGGAGCTGCTCCCGCCCGCCTGTCCTCCCGTAACCTCCTCTCTCCGGGCCAAGCGGGGACTCTCGCTCGCTCGCTCGCTCACCTGGAAGGGGGAGGAAGAGGCGCTCCCTGCCGCCAGCGCTTCCAGCGCTTGGTGGGACGTGGCAGATCAGCCCCCTTCCCCCCCCCCCCCCCCCCCCCACCACATATAAAATAAAAAATTGGAAATCACAGAGCCTGGGCTGGATGGCTCGGCCTGGTTTTGCATCCCCCCCCCCTGAATTGCCTGTGAGGGGGGGGACCCCAGACGCCCCCCACTCCACAGTCCGGCTCTGCTGGTTGCTTCACCGCCTGCTCATCAGGGGAGCAAGATCTGCCCACTGCACAGCCCAGCAAGCAGGTGACCCCCCCCCCAGGTGTGTCCAGGAGAGACTGAGGGCGGATGGGCAGGCCTGGGCCCGGTCAGGAGGGCTTGCTTGGGAAGGAGGCAGCTCTGACTGCCACGCCCCCCCCCCCAAGTCTCTGGCAGCTGCTTGGGCCCACCCAGGTCATTCAGCACTCCTGGGGAAACATGCCCCCCCAGCATCCTCCCAGCAAAAGGTTGGCTTGGAGGGGGGGACACAGTGGGAGTTTGCAGGAGGAGGCTGGCAGGAGGCAGTCGGACAGGACACCCACCTCTAGACTCCCCCCACCCTCTCCCAAAGGTGTTCCTGGGGTCTCACAGTGTTGGGTGTTACAAGTTAAAACACTTCAGTATTTACTGGGTTAATAATGTTTGTTAAGTCACATGTTTGTTTGTAACCAATCTATTTAGATTATAGGAAGCCGGGGAACTTTGGAGCTAGTTTGCTGCTCTGATTGGAAAACAAAGTGTCAAGGTGTATTTTATGGCTTTCTCTTCCGTCTTTGTGTTTCTTTGTTCTGACTGGAGAAGGAGATGCCATTCTTCCAGTTTTACCTTCTAGCTGTAAGGATGTAGGCATATAAGCTCTTTGTTATTTTATATCCTGTGTACCTTTTCCCATGCTAGGTTATAGTAAACTTTTATATTCTTTAAAAACACACCATGGACTCAGTCTCTTTACTACTCTGCTGACAAACTTTAAATAAGAATCCCAACACACAGTCTCCTCTCCGCTCAGTCCTGCAGGACGAATCCTGGGATCCTCTGGCAGGTTTTAATTAGAGCAAAGGGAGAGTTCAGAGCTGTTGGAGGGAGAGAGGAATTCCTGTTGTTGAAGGGAAACACACACACACATGGGACAGCCCTCCTACAGAGACTACTGGACTTGGACAAGAAGGCGTGAAAACCGATGATGAAGATGGGCAGAAGCTGGCCTTCCTTTTGGAATGCAAACTGCCCCCATCACATTGCATAGCCACCCACACCTTTCGGCTCTGGGGTGGCTCTCGGCCACCTCTCTGAATATTCTCCAGGCCCCCCAGTTAGGGGTCAGTCGCCAGAAGTCACCATGACTTCCAGGTGCGTACACACACATGCACGTGTGAAAAATACCAAAAAAAACCCACCCCCCAACAGAAGTCATGACAATTCATCTCCCTGTACAGAAGGCAACCTGCAGGCTCACGCAGCCTCAGTTCATGTCAGGCCACAAAGGAAACAAAGAGAAGATGTAACCCTTCAGCGTCTGCTTAGTTTCAAAAATTCAAAGCAGCTCCTCTGTTCAGTTATTAGCATTTTAAAGAACAAAAACATGCCCTTCAAAAGTATGCCTTCCCCCCTGTAAAAATAATAATGAAATCAAAGAACTCCGTTCCAACCAGCAAAATCCAGGGGAGGTGGAAGCGTTAAACTCCCTCTCTCTTCCCTGCCCGGCCTCAAGGCAAAGCGAGGCTGCAGTAGTGTCCTGTCTCGGTTGTACAGTCAGGAAGAGATGTGTCGCACACAACTGTTTTTGTCCTGATAACTGTTACTGGTGTATGTAGATGTTAATTAGGACCAACAACCAATTAAAAGATCTAAAGTGAATCATCTGCTGTATCTGTACTTGGATGCCATTTGCGTACCACCACAGGCTCAGCGTGCGAGTGTTGGGTGTTACATGTTAAAAACACTCAGTATATATGGGGTTAAATGTCTGTGTTGTCACAGGAAATCACATGTTTTTATATAAGCCAATGCTAGTTTAGAACTGCAAGCCTGGGAAAACTATCCCTGATCTAGGAGTTTGATTGGAAGCAAAGTGTCAAAGTGTTTCAGCATTTTATGGCTCCTCTTCCCATCTTTGTGTTCTGTTCTGAAGAAGAAGTAAGAGAAGCCATTGCTAGTTCTTCTAGTGTTGTCCTTTGTAGAGTGAGGATGTAGCCATTTAGCTCTGTTGTTATTTTCATCCCAGTTACCCTTTCCCTATGCTAGGATGTAGTAAAACCTTTCTATTTTAAACACACATGGACTCTGGGTCTGAATTATTTTACTAGTCTTAATCATCTTACTCCGGCATTGCTAAGTTATTTTAACTCTGCTGAATTACAATTTTAAAAATCCTACAGCGAGTCTTTTGAGACCCCTGTCTTTGCCCTCCTTCATGCCACTCCTGCTCAGAGCTCTGCCCAGCCTGGAGGTGTTCCGGCCTGGGTGCCAGGAGCTGGACAGAGGTGTGTGTGTGGGGGGGGGCATCCAGACAGAGCGGCTTCAAGGTACCTTGTCTGCTCAAGTGAGGCACACCCACCCCCCTGGAGCCTACAATGACATCCACTGGGTTCAAGCCAAGCCCTGTGGCCACTTTGCAGTCTTGGCCCCTGGCCAGCAGTGACGCAGGCCCAACGTGACCCCCCCCCGGGTGACTCCAAGGTGGGTGGGCCAGGGGGGTCCTGGAAAGACCAGGAGGTCATTTAAATGCCTCCCCGTGCCTTCCCCGGCCTGTCCAAGGGCCAGCTTGCCCGGGCTCCCTACAGCTGCAGGGCACCCAGGCAAACCAAGGGAAGGCATGGGGTGTGACCTAATATGCTAATGAACTGTGCTGCCAGGGGTGTGGCCTAATATTCTAATGAGTTTCTGATGTTGGGTGTGGCCTATTATGCTAATGAGTTCCTGCTGTGTTTTTTCTACCAAAAAAGGCCTGGTAATAGTTGTGGTTGGTGGTAGTGGTAGGCGGCTCCTAGCTGAAAGCCTGGTGGAAGAGCTCCATCTTGCAGGCCCTGTGGAACTGTAAAAGGTCCCACAGGGCCCTGATCTCCTCCGGGAGCTCATTCCACAAGTGAGGAGTCGCCACTGAAAAGGCCCTGGCCCTAGTCACAAGGAGCCTGGCATCCTAAGGCCTCAGCCAGCATCTGGTGACCACGGGGACAGCTTCCTGCCTTGTGTGCCACTGTGGGAGGCTCCACTGGCCACCTGACTGCCCCTCCCCTTCTTCCTGGGGCTCCTTTAGGTCTAAAAGCATTAAAAGGTACAAAGCACTGACTGGAAAGGAAAGGGTCACGCGCATGCTCCCGGCAGAGTGACAGACTGAGTAAGGGACCCCAAAGGAAAGAGTAGAATGCCGTTCCTCTTCCCCAACGTTCACCGGAGGCAGGCTGTTCCGCTTAAAGGGTACTGTGGCTCTCGAGGGCTCCCGGGGCCTTAGAGCCTCTGACTCGGCCTGTATAGTCCTGTACACGGCAAGGGACACCTCTTCCGGCAGACCCCAGGCGAGAGCGCCATCCGCCTTGATGGAATCAGCACAAAAGATGGCTCCTCCTCCTCCTCCTCCTCCTCCTCTTGCCCAGGAATTTTATAGCATCTCTCTTTCCCCTCCCACCAGCCAGGTCAGGTCAGGCCAAAGAAGCTTTCCGTGAAGTCTCCAGGAAAAGACCTTTCTAGGATTGAGAGAGAGAGAGAGAGAGAGAGAGAAGGGGAAGGATTTGCTCATTCAAAACTCCACAGAAGAAATGCATTTCTACACACACACACACACACACAGCGCTGGGGGGCCCCCAGAAGGGTGGGGACAAAAAGAAGGTTCCTGAGAAGAACACCAGGGTGACGGCAAGACTGACAAGCAAGCAAGCAAGCAAGCAAGCAAACCCCCCCCCACGCACACACACAGAAACACCAACACCACTCCCTTGTAGTCCTGTTCAGTGTGAGAAAAGGAAACTCTCCCAGTGTTGAGTCAGAGAGGGCTTGGAACTCCAGGGTGATTGGCAGGAGAGGTCTTGTCTCAGGAGTGTTCAAAAGTCTCAGAGTCTTCTGCCTTTTGGCCGTGGACAGGCAGAAATAGCAAAGGGGCTTGCATAGGATTTTGCCTCCGGAAGAGTGGGTGGAAAGAAATCCTCTGCAAAACATTTAACCTTGACCTGGACGGCCCAGGCCAGCCTGATCTCATCAGATCTCAGGAAATGAGCAGGGTCAGCCCTGGTCAGTATCTGGATGGGAGTCCGCCAAGGAAGCCCAGTGTGACCACACAGAGGCAGGCAAGGGCAATCCAACAGTCCCAATATCTCCTCCCAGGAAGACCCTCCTGGGTCACCGTAACTCAGCTACGGCTCGGCAGAACTTTCCACCACTGGGAGACCGTGACATCTCGGCATCTCGGCACCTAGCTCCCGGGAGAAAAGGGGCAGCTAACTGCGCTCCGCATGCCTAAACACCCAACTGCCGCCTAATTAAGTGAATGGGCCCCAAATGACTGTGCTATACCTGTAAACAGCTCCCTTGCTGAACCACCTTACTCCCCTCTCCCTAGAGGAAAACAGAAGTTACTGTTAGAATCATAGGATGTTAGAGTGGGAAGTGACCTTGCAGGTCATCTAGTCCAACCCCCTGCACTCTGCAGGAGCACAGCCAAAAGACAGCCCTACCACATACCTGACAGATGGTCGTCCAGCCTCCACTTGAAAACATCCAGCCAAGGAGTATCCACCACCTCCTGAGGCAGACTGTTCCACTGCTCAACCACCCTGACAGTTAGGAAGTTTCTCCTGATATTTAGCCGGTAACGACTCCCTTGTAATTCCCACCCATTAGATCTAGTCTTGCAATCTGGAGAAAGAGAGAAGAGATCCGCTCCATGTTTTACATGACAGTCCTTCAAATACTTGAAGACTACAATCGTGTCCCCTCTAAGCCTTCTCTTTCCCAGGCTAAACAGACCCAACTCTTTCAGCCTTTCCTCGTGAGACTTGGATTCCAACCCTCTCACCCTCCTGGTTGCCCTCTTCTGGACACGCTCAAGCTTGTCAACATCCTTCCTAAAATGTGGTGCCCAAAACTGGACACAGGACTCCAGGTGAGGCCTGACCATAGCAGAATAGAGCGGAACGACCACCTCCCGTGATCTGGACACAATGCTTCTGTTAATGCATCCTAAGATTGCATTCGCTTTCTTCGCAGCCACATCGCACTGCAGGCTCATGTTTAGCTTGTGATCAACCAGAACACCTAGATCCCTTTCACATGTGCTGCTGTCAAGCCAAGTCCCCCCATTCTATATCTATGCCTTTGATTTTTTGCACCTAAGTGTAGGACTTTGCACTTCTATTGAAATTCATTTTATTTGTCTTAGCCCACTGTTCCAGCCTATCTAGATCATTTTGAATCCTGACTCTGTCTTCTTCAGAATTAGCAATCCCACCCAGCTTCGTGTCATCTGCAAATTTGATAAGCATCCCCTCTATGTCTTCCTCCAGGTCATTTATAAAAACATTGTACAACACCAGGCCTAGGACCGAGCCCTGCGGCACTCCACTCGAGACTTCCCTCCACGTAGACGCAGAGCCATTTACGAGCACTCGTTGGGTACGATTTTTCAACCAACCATGAATCCATCCAACGGTTGTACTATCCAGCCCACACTTAACTAACTTATCCTCAAGGATATCATGAGAAACTTTATTGAATGCTTTACTGAAATCTAGATACACTATATCCACAGCATGGCAAGAGTCAACCATTTTGGTAACTCTGTCAAAAAAGGAGTTAAGGCTGGTCTGGCATGACTTATTCTTGATAAACCCATGCTGGCTACTACCAATTAACTCATTCCGTTCAAGGTGCTCACAGACAGAGCGTTTAATAATCTGCTCTAGAATTTTCCCAGGTATTGATGTCAAACTGACAGGCCTGTAATTTCCCGGGTCTGTCTTTTTTCCCTTCTTGAAGATAGGGACAACATTTGCTCTTTTCCAGTCTTCCGGCACAACACCAGTACTCCAGGACATCTCAAAGATTAGAGCCAGAGGCTCTGAAATAACATCTGCAATTACTTTTAGCACCCTGGGATGCAAGCCATCCGGCCCTGGAGATCTGAAAGTATTTAAGGCAGCTAGATGCTCTCTAACCATTTCCTTACTTACTCTGGACCGGCAGTTTCTCCTTCCTTCATATGCCCTGCATTCTTCAGTTTGCATACAGCTCGCCTTACGGTTAAAGACTGACACAAAGTGCTATGTCTTCATCCCTTGTTAAGGCTTGACCATCTTCTCCTAGCAATGAGCTTACTCCATCCCTGTTCTTCTTTTTGCTCTGAACAAAGGCATAGAAATTTTTCTTGTGGTTTTTAGCATCCCTCGCAAGTCTCAGCTCCATCTGTTCTTTTTCTGTTTCCCTCACAGGCACTGAAAGTATTACATTCAGAAGCCACCAAGGTTAGGTCTCTCAGGTGAAGGCGGGGAGACAGAACGCACACTGGCAAGGCCTTCCCTCGTGCTGCCTCTGTTTAAAAGCATCAGAGAAGCCAATGCTGGATCAGGCTAGTGGCCCATCCAGTCCAACACTCTGTCTCACACAGTGGCCAGAAATACCAGGTGCCATCAGGAGGTCCAGCAGTGGGGCCAAAACTCTAGGAGCCCTCCCACTATTGACCCCCCCCAAGCACCAAGAATACAGAGCATCCCTTGTCCAAAAATAAGAGAACATAAGAGAAGCCAGCGCTGGATCAGGCCAATGGCCCATCCAGTCCAACACTCTGTCTCACACAGTGGCCAGAAATACCAGGTGCCATCAGGAGGTCCAGCAGTGGGGCCAGAACTCTAGGAGCCCTCCCACTATTGACCCCCCCCAAGCACCAAGAATACAGAGCATCCCTTGCCCCAGACATAAGAGGACATAAGAGCAGCCAATGCTGGACCAGGCCAATGGCCCATCCAGTCCAACACCCTGTGTCACACAGTGGCCAGAAATACCAGGGGCCATAAGGAGGTCCAGCAGTGGGGCCAGGACAGCAGAAGCCCCCCCACTGTTTCCCCCCCCCCCAAGCAACAAGAATACAGAGCATTCCTTGCCCCAGACATAAGCTAACATAAGCCAATGCTGGACCAGGCCAGTGGCCCCTCCAGTCCAACACTCTGGGTCACACAGTGGCTTCAGCAGAAGCCCCCCCCCTGTTCCCCCCCCCCCCCAAGCACCAAGAATACAGAGCATCCCTTGCCACAGAACCCCTATCTATATCTTATGGTTAATAGCCACTGATGGACCTCTGCTGTATATGCTTATCTAATTCCCTTTTGAAGCCGTCCATGCTTGTAGCCGCCACCACCTCCTGTGGCAGGGAATTCCATGTCTTAATCACCCTTTGGGTGAAGAAGGACTTCCTTTGATCTGTTCTAACCCGACTACTCTGCAGTTTCATGGAGTGCCCACGAGTTCTTGTGTTGTGAGAAAGGGAGAAAAGTACCTCTTTCTCTACCTGCTCTATCCTGTGCATAATCTTACAAACCTCGATCATGTCAACCCTCAGCCGTCGTTTCTCCAAGCTAAAGAGCCCTAAGCGCCTTCACCAGTTTGGTGTAGTGGTTAAGTGCGTGGACTCTAATCTGGGAGAACCGGGTTTGATTCCCCACTCCTCCACTTGCACCTGGCTGGATGACCTTGGGCAAGCCATAACTCTGGCACAGCTGTTTTTGAAAAATAGCGGTTTCTGTCAAGAGTTCTCTCATCCCCACCCACCTCACAGTGTGTCTGTTGTGGGGAGGGGGGAGGGAGAGGAGTTTGTAAGCTGCTCTGAGACACCTTTGGGTAGTGAAGGGCGGGATATAAATCCAATCTCTTCTCTTCTTCTTCTTCTTCTCATAGGGAAAGTGTTCCAACCCTTTGATCATTCGAGTTGCCCCTTTCTGCACTTTCCCCAGTGCTATAATATCTGTTGTCATTTCAACCGGTGGCCTGGTTCTCATCCCAAAGGCACCCCTGCCGGCTGCTGGGTGTCTCCTTGTGTGGTGGGATCAGCAGTGGGCCCCTCCCTGTTCTTCAGGGCCACAGTTAGTCCTGCACATAGCCAATTGCTACACGGCTGTTGTCTCAATGAGGGGCCAGGATGTCGAGGATGCCTACACTGCAGGGTTGGACTGAGGCTGAGGGAAGAGAGCCTTGCCAGAGACCACCAGCTTAGCCAAAGGTTCCACGAAGACCCCTGGCCGCTCGTAGCTCACGTTCCCTACTGAGACACGGGGCGGCATCAGCTCCAAGGAACAGGAAATGACGCCTCATTAATATCATAGAATCATAGAATGTTAGTGTTGGAAGGGACCTTGCAGGTCATCCAGTCCAACCCCCTGCACTCTGCAGGAGCATTTCCGGAAGATAGCCCTGCATACCTACAACATACCCTAAAGAGGGTCGTCCAGCCTGGATGGATTAATTTCTAACCCCCCCCCTTTCCTCCCCTCTGGGGACCCAAAGCAGCTGACAACAACTGTATCTGCTCAACAACGACCCTCCGAGGTAGGTCAGGCCGGAAGGCAATGACTGGCCCAAGGCCACCCGGCACCCTTCAGGGAGGCGACTCGCCAGAGCAGGTGCTTCCCTGCCTCCCTCCCTCCCCGGACGCCTTCTTTCCGGAGTCGCCCTGCTGCTGCGGGAGAGGGAGGGCCGGCACGCACCTCCCAGCCGGAATGTGCACGCCGAGGGGAGGGGGGCCGAGGAGGCCCCGCAGGGGAGATGACATCAGCAGAGGACCCCCCCCGGGCCACGGGAGAACAGGAGCGTGCCTGTCAGCCCAGCCCAGCCCAGCCCTGCCTGGAGATCACGGGGAGAGCCTGTCAGGGCAGCGCCAGGAGGGGGAGAGGAGGGACCCGGGTCTCTCAGGGGAGGAGCGGGAGCGCGGCAGGCCTGGGGCCGCCCCACCTCCGCTGCCTGCCTTCCCCAGGGGGAGCACCTGGCGTGGGCGGGAGCCAAACGCTCCCAGAGCCCGTGCCAAAGCAGCAGCGCTGGAGGAGGGGGCGCGGGGGCGTGGGGGGAGGGCCTCACTCCCCCCTCCCAGCCCCCTCTGGGCCCATCTCTCCCCCTCCCTCCACTCTGCTTTGGGCCGCCGGAATCTCCTCTGCTTTGGTGCCGACATGCAGCTGCCTCGTGCAGCAGTCAAAGTGTGGGGCTCGGCTCTGGGAGAGGCAGGTCCAAATCCCACTCATGCCCTGGAAGACTGCTGGGTGACCTGGGGCCAATCGCACACTTTCAGCCTGACCTACCTCACAGGGTTGTTGTGAGGATAAAACAGAGGAGGAGAGGAGGAGGAGGCTTTGGGCTGGGGGAGAAAGGTGGGATGCAAATCAAGTATCTCAGTAAAGCTTTTGACAAGAGTTCCCCCACGGATGTCCTGCTGGGTGAACTGGAGGACTGCGGGCTGGACCTTAGGACAGGAACTGGTTGGAGAACCGCACGCAGAGAGTCGTTGTCAGTGGCCTTTCATCTGAATGGAGGGAGGTGTCCGGTAGGGTGCCACAGGGCTCTTTTCAATACTTTTATAAATTATCTGGGTGAGGGGGTGGAGGGGCTACGCATTAAATTTGCAAATGATACCAAATTGGGAGGAGCAGCAAACACACCAGAAGACAGAGACAGAAGTCAATGAGATCTGAACATGCTGGGAAAGTGTGGGGATGTGAACAAGATCAAAGAGTGATCAAAGAGTAATCAAAGAGTGATTAACACTTGGAATTCACTGCCACAGGAGGTGGCGGCAGCTACAGGCATGGACGCCTTCAAAAGGGAATTAGATAAGCATATGGAGCAGAGGTCCATCAGTGGCTCTTAGCCACAAAGTATAGATAGGAACTCTCGGTCTGGGGCAAGGGATGCTCTGTCTTCCTGGTGCTGGGGAGGGGTCAACAGTGGGAGGGCTTCTGGTGTCCTGGCCCCACTGGTGGACCTCCTGAGGGCCCCTGGTATTTCTGGCCACTGTGTGGACAGAGTGTTGGACTGGATGGGCCTTTGGCCTGATCCAACATTGGCGTCTCTTATGTTCTTATGTTCTTAAGATGCAATTTAACCAGGATAAGTGCCGGGTACTATATCTGGGTAACAAAAATGAGGAACACGAACACTGGGTGGAGGATATACTTCTGGGTAGCCCTGTGTGTGAACAAGATATCGGGGTACGACTGTAAGCTCAATATGAACAGTCCGTGTGATGCAGCGGCAAAAAGGCTAATGTGATCTTGGGGTGTATCGACAGAGGCCTAACATCCAAATCACAAGATGTCCTAGACCTGCTGTACACTGCCTTGGTCTGGCCTTACCTGGAGTATTGTGTGGACTCCAGGAGGCCTCGCTTCAAAAAGGATGTGGACAGAATGGAGCAGGTGTAGAGGAGAGCTACGCGGATGATTGGGAATGTTCAAGCTGGAGAAGAGGAGGCTGAGGAGGGCAGGGAGCTGTTCCTGTTGGCAACAGAAGGGAGGACTCACAGTAATGGGTTTAAATTAAGGGCGGGAAGGTACCGGCTGGATCTTAGGGAAAACTTTTTGAAAGTAAGTGTAGTTCAGCAGTGGAATCAGCTGCCTCGGGAGGGGGTGAGCTCCCCCTTACTGGCAGTCTTCAATTGTACCTGAGCACTCCCTTGGAGCTTGGAGCACTGCAGACTGGGCCTAAGCAGACCCAGGGGCAGAGGAAATATGGTACATCTTGATCAGTTGCCCATGTTGCATCTTATGGCATCAATGTAAACTATGGGGCTGGGCCCTTCAGGGGCCCCGGGCCTTCCCCAATTTTTTCCAGGGTGGACTGAGCCTCCCCCAGCCAACCAGTGCCCACTAACACTGAGTTTAAAACATTCCTTTGGGCTCACTTTTTTTCTTACAGGTTCACTTTCTTACAAATGCTGATTGGGGATCCCCCTTCTACCCCCCCCCCTCTTCTCCCAGCAGGGAGGTGTCAAATGCTAGTCTTTAAGAAGTCAGATCTCCGCCTTTACCTCAGTGTGGGAAAAGATTTGATAGCATTCCTTGCCACAGGAAGAGAAGGTCGTCTTGCAGCTGAACCCATCAGGAGAGACCGACCTCTGATCTGAGGTCTAGGGAAGGTGGCCATTTTTGTCTATCAGCTGGCATAGAAATTTGAATGGCGCTTGATATTGTAAACGGTGAGATCTGCAAGGGTTTTCGGTTGTATCTTTGCACTCTCTAGATTAATAACTAAAGTTTTTGATATCCAGAATATATAAATCCTCGAATGTGTTTGGTGTCTGTTGGAAAAGAAAGTACAGTCCTTAACCCTGGCTGGCTCCACTCACTTTCAATGTAGTAACAGTCGGAATGCGAAGCCGCTGTTGGGTCCAACATACTTTCTGGGCTCCAATTTACATTTGGAGGGAAAGTGTGTCTCCATTTTATTTCACATGACCTCTATGTCCTTGATTGTGAAAAGTTGTTGTTCTTTCAATTTCCATTTCATTTTGAAATTGTAAGTCCATCTGCATGAACAAAATGGGGGGGGGGGTTGTTATGCAGATCAGAGGCCTTTTAAAATTTCCTTTTACCCTGTGTGCAGCCCAGAGAGAACATTGGCAAGGAATGTGCACTCTGTACATGTTCATGCTCTTCATTTTGCTGTTACCCAAAGTGGTGTGGTACAGTTTCAAAGGGGCAACCAACCGGGATGTATTAAAAGGGATGACAGGATGGGAGCCAGGGATGCCAATCGACTTGCACTGCAGCTCAAAAAAAGTTGCAAAGAAAATGTGGAATGGTTTTTCCATTAAGGTCTTTGGACCCAGACAGGCTACTCTGGGACTGGAATGGCAGCACCCAAAGTGGAAAGACAGTCCCTAGGAATAGAATCTCTGCTCTGGAACTAGAATGACACCCCCCAAGTAGAATTATGGTCCCTAGGAAGAGAATCTGTGCTCTGGGACTGGAATAAAAGGTCACAGATTGGAATGACAACCCCTGGAAGTAGCAGAAGCATTCTGGTACTGGAATGACAGGTCCCCAGAGTGGAATGATGGTCTCTAGCAATAAAATCTGTGCTCTGGGACTGGAAGGACAGGTTGCAAAGTGGAATGACAGCCCTTGGGAACAGGCTCAGTGCTCTGGGACTGGAATGACGGCCCCTGAGAGTAGCAGAGGTGTTCTGGGACTAGAATGACAGCTCTCAGAGTGGAATGATAGTCCCAGAACGCTTCTGCAAGTCCCAGGGGTTGTCATTCCAGTCCCAGAACACGTCTGCTACTCCCAGGGACTGTCATTCTACTTCGGGGGCTGTCATTCCAGCCCCAGAGCACTGAGAAGACTGACACTACTCTGAACTCTGTACATTGTTCAGAAATTGAGTACACAGCAACTGTTTTGTATTCTGCCCTGGCTCAGAGACTCTAGCCATGCATTTACCAAACAAAGGCATCTGTGATGCCACAATTTAGTAAATTTCAGAACAAAGTCACTTGTCAGACTCCTGCAGCAATCAGTTCCCAACAGCTTTCATTCAAAGAAGTAAAGTTTATTGGAACATTGAGAGTATGCAGATTATCATAACCATCTCGTGTTAGAACTGACTAAAAGTGCATGTAGCAAACAGATATACAATATTCAAGCAAACCCCCTGATGGCCCAGGGCCAATCAGGGTTCAGGTAAAAAGCGCGCCAGAGTAATGGGCCTTTCTTCCCAGGCGAATTACTATACTAAGCACCAAGGTCAAATGTGTGAGCAAGGCAGATAACAGAAACCGAGAAGACACAGCAGAATAGAAACCTAACATTCCCTCACTCCCACGGCAGCAAAGGCCGAGGCCTAGCTGACATCACTCTTATGAATAAGGCAGAAACAAGACTCCTGTAAATGAATGTCCAGAAAAACTTTTAAAATCTTCCCCCACAGGCTTTTCTCTTACTGTCAAATGTGTGACCATGGTATGTATATCTGCAGATCTTAAAGTGACTATTCTAAAAGTGAATTTCAAAAACAGCACACAGCAGGAGACTGTTGAGATATCACTATAACCACTGGCCAACTCCCACCTTTTCCTGGGTTTAGCCCAGCCCAAGGGGCATCGCTAGGTGTGGTTCCCAGCCCCCCCCCCAATTTCTGGGGAGCCCCTCCCTATATCCCACATGGCTCCACCTACATAGATAGTGACAATGGCCTGTGACGTCACTGGCTCCTCCCTATGATGTCACTGGGTCCCAGTTAAACTTTTAAGGACCTAGCGTAACAGTGCCCTCTGGCCCAGCCCCGGTCCCCCCCCCCCCGGAAAATGGAAAAGAAACAAGTCGATGCCCCCGTCTCAAGGATATTTATCACCCCTTGCTCCATGGGTGGAGATCACAGTGTGAGTCAGGTCCATTCCGTATATGAGTTTTTAATGTATATTTCTGTTAAATTAATGGAATGCTCAGTCTGAATATTACCACTGAGGAAGGAGGCTTTTAGCCAAAGCGTGTTTGGCCTTGGTTCTTGTACATGGAAATAATTTGTACCTTTTAACCTGTATTTATACGATTGGACATTTGTCTCTATATTAGGAATAGGTACTTATCTGCCGGAACCACCGCGTTGTGGTTTTTAAATGATACTTTAGCACTTTCAAATGTATAATTAAATGATACATGATCTTTTGTACATTAGCACGACGTGCGGTGCTATATTTTAGTTTCATGATTCTCTAGTTATACATAATGGAAGAAGGGAGAGATTGCAGGGCGGGAAGGGGCTCTCTTGCTCAGCGCGGGATCAGCCTCAAGCATCCCTGACAAGCCTTGGTCCAGCTGGCTGCCAGTGGGGGGGGGGCCTCTCCCCCTCCCTAGGTGGTAAGCAATGCTCACTCTAAGCTGTGGAGTCTTGTGAGCAAATATTCTACTCTGTGAGCTCCTGGCATTAAAGTTGTGGGTGAGTGATTTGGCTACTGCATCAGTTAGTTTGCTCTGGAGCCATCCCTTCCTGAGCTGAGACAAAAACTTGTGAGCCGGAGGCTAAAAAACCGTGAGCTAGCTCACACTAACTCAGCTTAGAGGGAACACTGGTGGTAAGACTCCCAGTCCAGCACTTCATGTTGCATATTCCATTTGTAGTTTTTACACAGAACAGGGTCATTCAGATCTGCAGCAATATGTCTCCCCCCCCCCATCCCCAGTTCATGAATCTTGCTTTCTTATGTCAGATCTGGATTAATTAATTCTCTTATCTTATGTAGGGACCAGTGTTCCCTCTAAGCTGAGTGAGTGTGAACTAGCTCACAGTTTTTTAGCTTCCAGTTCACACATTTTTGTCTTAGCTCAGGAAGGAAGGCTACGGAGCAAAATAATTTATGCAGTAGCCAAATCGCTCACTCAAAACTTTAATGCCAGCAGCTCACAAAGTGGAATTTTTGCTCACGAGACTCCACAGTTTAGAGGGAGCATCGGTAGGGACCGACATGCTTGTCCAATGTGGACAGACTGTCAGCTACGCTGCCATGGGGGTTGGGGAGCTCGGTCTGTGTCTGGTTGATTGCTACTGCATTCCTTTCTGTGCTTGTTCTGCTTTGCGCCGAAATGCTTATCTATACAGATGTGCAGGAGGGAGTTGTATTGTCTGGGTTTCTCCTAGGTGCCGTGGGAGAGTGTTGGTTCTCAGCTTTAGCTACCTAACGGTCTCCAAGCTTTATCCCGTGCATGGGAGGGTGCCTAATTGGCCAGTGCTTTGGGGGGGGGTGCATACGAATACCCTATATCCTATTATGCCCGAGGGGCCACCGCCATTCTTAACAGTGCTTATGGTACTGCATCTATAGCTCTGCAATAAAGATATTACCGTTCCTGAATGCGTGTACTTCGTTGTTGGCTGTGGGTTCTGACACAGACAAGGGCATTGTTGGCATAGGATGGATCTACTAAATTGGACGCTAGGCAAAGGGATGTGCCCTGGATGGTCATTATTCGATCGTTAGGTCATTAGGTCCCATGAATCTGGTCTTTAGGTCCCATGCAATGCACCCTCTAAGCTGTGGAGTCTTGTGAGCAAAAATTCTACTTTGTGAGCTGCTGGCATTAAAGTTGTGAGCGAGCGATTGGGCTGCTGCATCAGTTAGTTTGCTCTGGAGCCCTCCTTCTTGAGCTGAGACAAAAATGCATGAGCCAGAGGCTAAAAAACTGTGAGCTAGCTCATACTAACTCAGCTTAGAGGGAACATTGGACTCCCATGGATCTATATGGGGGGAAAAGCCGGCCTCGAGGTCTGCTGCAGAGCTTGGCTCATGGGCATGTCTCTCTTTGGGGTGTTCCCCTGTGGCAAGGAAGAGGCTGTTCTAAGGTGGGAGGCTGCCTGAGAGCGAGGAAAGGCCCATTGCCCAGGGCTGGGGAAAGAGAAGCCTCTTGATCCAGGAAAGGCTGAATTGGTTGGTTGGTTGATTTAAATTTGTATGCCGCGTCTTGCCACCAGGCGGTCTGGGGGTGGCTGACAATTAAAACATCTACAATCTCAGTTTAAAACATAATATGTTGTTGTTCAGTCGCACAGTCGAGTCCGACTCTTCGCGACCCCATGGGCCAGCTCCTGCCAGGCCCTCCTGTCTTCCGCTGTCCTCAGCCCACATAATAACAAACCCAGCTAACGAAAAAGCCAAGCAGAAGAGCTGTGTTTTGCAGGCCCTGTGGAACGTATGAAAAGTCCCACAGGGCCCACGCATGGTCTGACAGCTGGTTCCACCAGGACGGGGCCACCACTAAGAAGACCCTCATCCTGGTGGATGCCAGGCAAATGTCCCGAGGGCTAGGCACCACAAGCAAGTTGCAAGCAGCGTTCCCTCTAAGCTAAGTTAGTGTGAGCCAGCTCACAGTTTTTTCACCTCCAGCGCGCACATTTTCGTCTTAGCTCAGGAAGGAGGGCTCCGGAGCAAGCTAATTTATGCAGCAGCCAAATCGCTCGCTCACAGCTTTAATGCCAAGTAGCTCACAAAGTAGAATTTTTGCTCACCCCACAGCTTAGAGGGAGCATTGGCTGCAAGTTGAAGAACACATTTTGGGTGGGTGGGGGGACATGTTGGACTGTGCGACTGAACAACAACAAATGCTAGAAGAGGTGGTCCACCAGGTATGAAAGTCATTGATGATGCATTGAATTGGTTTTAACTTGTGAGCTGCAGATGGCGCGACCCAGTAGTGTTGTGTTGTTGTTTCATGTTGAGAACTGAGACTCACCAGTGGAGATGGAGATGAGCGGACCTGTCCTGTGGGGGGGGGAGCTGTACAGCCTCCCCTGAACCTTCCTCTTGTGCGGAAGGACAGAGAAGAAGAAGAGGAAGAGGAAGATACTGGATTTATACCCCGCCCTTCACTACCCGAAGGCATCTCAGAGCAGCTTACAAACTCCTTTCCCTTCCCCTCCCCACAACAGACACCTTGTGAGGTAGGCCAGGCTCAGAGAGCTCTTGACAGAAACTGCTCTTTTTCAAGGACAGCTCTGACAGAACTATGGCTTGCCCAAGGTCATCCAGCCAGGCGCAAGTGGAGGAGTGGGGAATCAAACCTGGTTCTCCCAGATTATTATTATTTGCCAGTTTGGTGTAGTGGTAGTTTGGTGTAGTTTGGTAGAGTGGTTAAGTGTGCGGACACTAATCTGGGAGAACCGGGTTTGATTCCCCACTCCTCCACTTGCACCTGCTGATGTGACCTTGGGTCAGTCAAAGGCTCTGGCACAGCTGTCCTTGAAAAAGAGCAGTTTGTGTCAGAGTTCTCTCAGCTCCACCCACCTCACAGGGTGTTTGTTGTGGGGAGGGAAAGGAGTTTGTAAGCCCCTCTGAGATTCCAAGTGAAGGGCGGGGTATAAATCCAATCTCCTCTTCTTCTTAATTTATTTATTGTTAAATTTATATCCCGCCCTCCCAGGATGGGCTCAGGGCGGCTAACAAATGAGGCACAGATGCCAAAATCCAACAGGTAAAAACAGAATAAAACAAGCAATAAAACAATCATTCCTATAAAATACAAGTGCTCTTGATGTCACAAATAACAGATGGGGTCACACATGACAAAGTGGTCCCAGAGTGACACGACAGACGCCAGGTAACACAGCGATCATCCGTCCTTCCTCCCAGGGCCGTCTCGTTCCCCGATGACACCCACTCTGTTGAGTGGTGGTGGTACGGTGACGGTAGAGTTACAGTGGTGGCTCCTACTCGAAAGCCTGGTGGAAGAGCTCCGTCTTACAGGCCCTGCGGAACGGTGAGAGGTCCCGCAGGGCCCGGATCTCTTCCGGGAGCCCATTCCACCAGGTAGGAGCCGCCACCAAAAACGCCCTGGCCCTCTACACCAAACCACCACACCAAACTGGAGAGGCAGCTGCTTTGTTCCTTGACAGGTTCCTGCTGTGGGGAGGGGGGGGGACTTCTTGTCCTCAGGCTTCCCCGGGCCAGTCAAAAGCGGGGGTGGGAGGGGATCGATTCTGAGAAGGAGACTCTCCCCCAGGGAGAAACTCTGGCAGGCAGCAGAGGAGGATTTTAATGAGGCAGAGCAAGACAAATAAAACGGGGAAAGGCTTGACGTCAGTAGCCATGTGAGGAGGAAATCACTCAGAGAGGCGGCGGTGGGGGCTGGCCCCTGGCTGAACCGCAATCAGGCCGTGAGTCAACGGCTGCTTCCCCCAGCTTGCTGGGACGGGCCTGGTCACACAGAAGTGCATTGGAAACCACGTGGCGTGGCACGGCAGGGAGGGGGGGTGGCTCAGGCACACCAGCCAAACCCCCACCCCCCACCACTTCCCAAGGGGTTCCCCCAACCTTTCCCATATGGTGTGGCCCAAGGCTTTCCCGGCACCCTAGGCAGACGAAGACCTTGGCTCTCACATCCTCCGGCATTCCATGTTCTGCAGGGGCCAACCAGATGTTTTCCGAGAAGCCAACAAATGTCACAGAAGAGGTGCAGCTGACCCCCCCCCCCAGGCATTCTGACAGACACAGCCTTTGTGAGTGGAGGTTACCTTCTGGCCTCTCACCACCATCTCCCTCAAGCCCGTAGCCAGGATCTTGTGCCTTGTGGGGCACTTTTTTTTTCTGGTGGGGCTGAAGTTCTCAGTGCAGAAAGGAAAGCCATTGAGCCAGTAGAAATCTGATACCAGGAGAGATCTCTAAACTGCAGGCTGTCAGCCACTTTAGATGACAGTTCTCAGCCGCTGCAAGTTAATCACTTCTGCCAGCCTAAGCAGCAATTCTGAGAACAAGCTGACAGGTGGGGGCGATGACTTCTAGAGTCAAGAAAGCTCACACTTAGGCAGAAGAACTCTCTGAAAGGAGGCCAGTTTCTTGACCCAGAGTTAGAAGGGATCCTAGAGGTCATCTACTCCAACCCCCTTGCTCAGTGCAGGAATTAGTCAACTACAACACCCCAGTCTGCTTAAAGGAGTGCACACCTTCAAAAATGTTTTTAAATTATTGGAAAAAAACATTTACAGGAGAAATTCCTGTGGGGCTGTGCCATTCAGAAAGGGGGCGGAGCCCCCCCAAAGCCCCACCGTAGCTATGGGCCTGCCTCTCCTTCTCCATTACTCTCTCTAATCCCCCCCCTGCAATACTCACTCTAGTGACCACCAGGACACATTTTACTTGATCAACAGGTATATGCTGTGAAGAAAAATGGAAGGTATTGTTTCCAAGGTCAGATCTTGCTGTTATAGGAGACCAAAAACAGGCTTGTGTGTCCAGAATCCCACCATTGTGTGTGTGGAGGGGGGGGGGGGGGACAGTTCACCTTAAGGAGGTCCACCCATCTCCAATGTTCCCTCTAAGCTGTGGAGTCTTGTGAGCAAAAATCCTACTCTGTGAGCTACTGGCATTACAGTTGTGAGCGAGCGATTTGGCTACTGCATCAATGTGTCTGCTCTGGAGTCCTCCTCCCTGAGCGAGGACAAAAATGTGTGAGCCAAAGGCTCAAAAACTGTGAGCAAGCTCACACTAAGTCAGCTTAGAGGGAACACTTCCCACCACCAATCCCCTGCTCCCATCGTCCCCTATGATCTAGTGCTGGCCCTGGAGGTGAGGCTGCAAGGCTGCAGCTCCAGAACACTCTAGCAAGTGAGCCCAGCTGCAAGCAGCAGGGAACCTGCTCCCCATTCAGAGCAAATGAGGTGGGTCTTTCGGAGCACTGTCTGAAGGCTGTGCTACATCCCACTGTCTCTGACTGCTGGGCAAGACGTTGGCAGGCCAAACTGGGCACACCACAGACTAAGTTTTGCCATCTCTGACAGATGCCTGGCATTGGGATTTGGTCCAGGAAGAGCACTGGGCTTTGCGGCTCAGAAGGAGCAGCTGCCCGTGACCCTCTTGAGCAACAGCACAGCTATGTGGGGCAGCTGCCGACAAGAGCCTTGGCAGTACCCTCCTTCTCCCAGCTTGGCACCGCAAGGGTGCGTGGGTTGCAATGCCCCAGGGAGAACCAGACAACCCCTGCTCATATCTGGTGTACTGGTTAGAGAGCCAGTTTGGTGTCGTGGTTAAGTGCACGGACTGTAATCTGGGAGAACTGGGTTTGAGTCCCCACTTCTCCTCCACCTGCAGCTGCTGGTGTGACCTTGGGCAAGCTGTAGTTCTGATAAGAGCTGTCCTTGAAAAAAGAGCAGTTTCTGTCAGAGCTCTCTCAGCCCCACCTACCTCACAGGGTGTCTTTTGTGGGGAGGTGAAGGGAAAGGATATTCGTAAGCCGCTCTGAGTGGAGGGTGGGGTATAAATCCAATCTCCTGTTTCTTCATGTGTCAATGCAGCACCTGGACCGCTGTCAGAAGAAAAAGAGGAGGAGGAGGAGGAGATTGGATTTAGGGCTGTCAGAAGAAGAAGAGGAGGAGGAGGAGGAGGAAGAGGAGATTAGATTTATACCCTGTCCTTCACTACTCGAAGGTGTTTCAGAGCAGCTTACAGACTCCTTTCCCTTCACCTCCCCACAACAGACACCCCCTGTGAGGTAGGCGGGGCTGAGAAAGCTCTGACTGAAACTGCTCTTGAGAGCACAGCTCTGAGAGAACTTGTGAGTGACCCAAGGTCACACCAGCAGGTGCAAGTGGAGGAGTGGGGAATCAAACCCGGTTCTCCCAGATTAGAGTCCATGCATTTAACCACTACACCAAAAGGAGTGCAAGAATGCGAGAGCGCTTGGGGGTGGGGGCTGGAGCATGACTGACTCTCCCCCCCCCCACCCCCAGGAATGAAAGGAATGCCTGGCGGAGGGTGGCCAGTCACACCCCAGACCCTGAGGCACACTGGCCTCCTTGCATTCCTTTCGACTGAGAGCCCCCCAAGAACTGGATGGCGGGTCAGCCCTCCTCCCCCTCTTGGCCTCGTGGGGGGGGGGCGTGGAAGCGGCCAGGCCCTCCTCCTCCACCTCGGAAGGATGGGGGGGGAAGTAGCCCCCCTTCCCAGCCAACTGGCAGAGTGGTTCGGCCTGTGGGAAATACTTGTGCGAAAGAGGCACGCAAAAGAGCAGCCGCTAGTCCCAGCAATGACTCGGCCCTCCTTCCATCTCGCCTGGAGGCCCCCTGGCAATGATCGAGAGGCAGCCAGCAAGCCGTTTAGGGTTACCACCAGCAGTGTCCCCTCTACGCTGAGTTCGTGTGAGCCAGCTCACAGTGTTTGAGCCTCCGGCTCACACAGTTTTTGTCTTCGCTCAGGAAGGAGGGCTCCAGAGCAAACTAGTTCATGCAGTGGCCAAATCACTCGCTCACAACTTCAATGCCAGCAGTTCATAAGGTAGAATTTTTGCTCACAAGACTCTCCACAGCTTAGAGGGAGCCTTGGTTGCCAACCTCCAGGTGGAGCCAAGAGATCTCCGGGAATGATGGCTGCTCCCCAGTCAGTAGAGATCCGATCCCCTGGAGAGAATGAGGATGGACTGTACAGCCTTATACCTGAACGAGGGCCCTCCCCTTCCCTCACAAGAACACCAGAAGAGCCCTGCTGGATCAGACCAGGGAGGGTCCCTCTAGTCCAGCATCCTGTCTCTCACAGGGGCCAACCAGTTCCTCTGGAGGGCCAACAACAGGGCAGAGAGCCCGAGGCCTTCCCCTGATCAGAACTCCAGAAGAGCCCTGCTGGGTCACACCAGTGAGGGTCCATCCAGTCCAGCATCCTGCCTCACTCATGGGCCAACCAGTTCCTCTGGAGGGCCAGCAACAGGGCAGAGAGGCCGAGGCCTTCCCCTGAGAAGGACATCGGATGAGCCCTGCTGGATCAGACCAGTGAGGGTCCATCCAGTCCAGCAT
>NW_015160237.1:495523-502852 GCF_001447785.1 Gekko japonicus
AGAACATCAGAAGAGCCCTGCTGGATCAGAGCAGTGGCCCATCGAGTCCAGCCTCCTGTCTCACTCAATGGCCAACCAGTTCCTCTGGAGGACCAACAACAGGGCACAGAGGCCGAGGTCTTCATTAGAACATAAGAACAGCCCTGCTGGATTAGACCAGTGGTCCATCTAGTCCAGCATCCTGTCTCACACCGAGGCCAACCAGTTCCTCTGGAGGGCCAATAACAGGTCATAGCAGGCTGAGGCCTTCATAAGAACATCAGAAGAGCCCTGCTGGATCAGAGCAGTGGCCCATCTAGTCCAGCCTCCTGTCTCAACTCAATGGCCAACCAGTTCCTCTGGAGAGTCAACAAACAAGGTGTAGGGGCTGAGACCTTCCCGATGCTGCCTCCTGGCACTGGAATGCAGAGGCTGAGTGCCTCTGACTGTGGAGGCTCCCCTCCGTCCCCGTGGCTAGCAGCTGCTGATGGGCCTCTCCTCCATGAATCTGTCCAATTCCCTTTTAAACCACAAACATCAAAAAAAAACAACTGTGAGCCCTTTAAAGCCATCTGTGCCTGTGGCCATCACTGCATCCTCTGGCAGCGAATCCCACGCTTTAGCCCCCGGGCTCCACTCCCCATTCTCCAGTAATTCCCCAGTCTGGGGTTGGCAACCCTCACTTAGAGCAGGCTGGAGGGTGGTGGTGGTGGCAAGCCTTTGAGGGGAAAGGGAAGGGTGGTGCTCAGCTCTTTGCACAGCAGAAGAGAAAGCAAAACCACCCAAGCAGGAGGCCCTCTCCCAGCAGGAGGCTGCCCCGCCAGCGGGGGTTTGGAAGGCTGCCGAACACTCTCGGAGCTGACTCAGAAAGGAACGTTTCGCTCCAAGTCCTATCCGATTGTGTATTTAGACCTCTGGCGATAAGAGCACATTGTAAGGGAGCGTGCCAGTCTGAGGTCAGGGAAATCATGTGCAGTCAAAGACACAGACAAGGAGAAACTGGGAGAACTTCCCCCTGCAGTCACCGCCTCACCCACCAGCCATGCCTGGCAATCGTACAACACTGTTTCAAAATACATCCGGCTGGGGACTCCCTAGAGGTACATAAACATTTGCATGTTGTAATTTCCCAAGCAAGTGGTGTGTCAGTCAATTGTATTCAGGCAGTCACTGAAAATGGCTTTTGGGGAAAAGGAGCGCTGCACAATTCCAGAACTTTGGAAAGACAATGGATGTTCCAGTACAGGTAGGGAACACAGATTAAAATCAACAGCAAATCTGGACTTCAGGCATTCCAGTAGGAAAGCCTACAGCCTGTAGAAAAAACCAGGTGCAAGCCCACCTGTGCTCCAAGGAAATCCGGAGATAACATCATTCCACGTTGCTGCCTGACTGGTATCTAGAGCTCCAAAGGATCAGGATTTTACAATCAGGATAAAAAAGAACTCCAGAGTTTGAAATGCACCTGCCCTGAAGAAGGTCCAGCAGTGGGGCCAGGATGCTAGAAGCCCTCCCACTGTTGCCCCCCCACCCCCGGCACCAAGAAGACAGAGCATCCCTTGCCCCAGACATAAGAACATAAGAGAAGCCAATGCTGGATCAGGCCAGTGGTCCCTCCAGTCCAACACTCTGTGTCACACAGTGGCCAAAAACACCAGGGGCCCTCAGGAGGGTCCAGCAGTGGGGCCAGGACACTAGGAGCCCTCCCACTGTTGCCCCCCCCCCCAAGCACCAAGAAGACAGAGCATCCCTTGCCCCAGACGTTAGAACATAAGAGAAGCCAATGCTGGATCAGGCCAGTGGTCCCTCCAGTCCAACACTCCTGTGTCACACAGTGCCAAAAACATCAGGGGCCATCAGGAGGTCCAGCAGGGGGGCTTCAATAATCCCTGCCAGAAGCTGGCTGTTGAAGGGTTCTTCCTGTAACTAAAACAGTCAAAAAGAGGGATTCTTTGGATAAACATCAATTAGGAAATGGTAATAAAATACCTTCTGAGTGGGAAATGTCTCTGACTGTTTTGGGACTTGGTGAACAGAAGGGAAGAAAACTGAAGAGCAGTTAAAAACAGAATCCTGGAATGCCTCTTTCTCTGGTGATGTCATTTGTGACATGTCGTAGTATAAGACATTAGAACATAAGAGAAGCCAATGCTGGATCAGGCCAGTGGTCCCTCCAGTCCAACACTCTGTGTCACACAGTGGCCAAAAACACCAGGTGCCCTCAGGAGGTCCAGCAGTGGGGCCAGGACACCAGGAGCCCTCCCACTGTTGCCCCTCCCAAGCACCCAGAATAGAGAGTATCCCTTGCCCCAGGAATAAGAACATGAGAGAAGCCAATGTTGGATCAGGCCAATGGCCCCTCCAGTCCAACCGTCTGTGTCACACAGTGGCCAGAAATACCAGGTGCCCTCAGGAGGTCCAGCAGTGGGGCCAGGACACTAGGAGCCCTCCCACTGTTGCCCCCCCCCCCAAGCACCAAGAAGACAGAGCATCCCTTGCCCCAGACGTTAGAACATAAGAGAAGCCAATGCTGGATCAGGCCAGTGGTCCCTCCAGTCCAACACTCCTGTGTCACACAGTGCCAAAAACATCAGGGGCCATCAGGAGGTCCAGCAGGGGGGCTTCAATAATCCCTGCCAGAAGCTGGCTGTTGAAGGGTTCTTCCTGTAACTAAAACAGTCAAAAAGAGGGATTCTTTGGATAAACATCAATTAGGAAATGGTAATAAAATACCTTCTGAGTGGGAAATGTCTCTGACTGTTTTGGGACTTGGTGAACAGAAGGGAAGAAAACTGAAGAGCAGTTAAAAACAGAATCCTGGAATGCCTCTTTCTCTGGTGATGTCATTTGTGACATGTCGTAGTATAATCTGACACACATAAAGAAGGATCCTCAAGAGGGAAAAGGAAGACCGTTTCAACATCGACCTGTCGTCGGCTCTCAGCCTTTGGACGTGTGTCAGAATCAAGAGGCCAAGAGGAGAGCAACATTTTGGCTGCGAAAGGGTGGTGGTTTCAATGGATTCGACGGCTGAATTACCAGCTATTAGAAATATGTATCATAAAGAAGGGGCAATTTGGTGCATGAGATCTGGTTTCTGTCTGCTGGAGTCTTGGGAGCCCATACCCAATTTCCCAAGCGTTCCACTGGAGGCAGAGACTGAGGGAAATGCAATTCCCGGGAAGCAGCAACTTCAGCGCAGAGAGCGCCGGGCTTGCTTTTGGCAGCACCAGCTACAAATGCTGCTACGACAGCAAGAGCAGGGAGCAGCAGCAGGACGGCACCATGGGGAGGGGAGTGACTCTGGCTCCTGCCAGCTTCTCCAAGAGGGGGGTGCGTGTGGAACAACTGGAGCGCCTTTTTGCAGAGTGTGACAACGGAACTCCGCGCTACTCAGGTCTACTCTGCAGACAAGACTGCAGGGTTTGCATGAAAACCGTCACCAAGAGGGAGACTTGGATTATAAAACTGCTGGGCTTGGCATCCTAATTTTCCTTTCGAGATATTTTGAGAGAGATCATAGAATGTCAGAGTTGGAACTGGGACCTTGCAGGTCATCTAGTCCAGCCCCCTGCACTCTGCAGGAGCACAGCCAAAAGACAACCCTACATACCTACAACATACCCGAAAGAGGGTCGTCCAGCCTCCGCTTGAAAACGTCCAGCAAAGGAGCCTCCACCACCTCCCGAGGCAGACTGTTCCACTGCTCAACCACCCTGACAGTGAGGCAGAGTGTTTTTTTTCCAGAGCTACTGGGCTTGGAGGAGAATGGAGGCCCCGGGCTGCCGTTCCTCCACCAGCAGGAGGCAGAGAGAATGAGGAGACCAGGGGTGGCCAAACCTATACTCAGCATAAGAGACGCATAGAATAAACGTCAGATGTTGGAGAGCCGCAAGACACGAACAAATATTGCAAACATGTTTTTATTTAAAAGTATGCAAATCTGCTTTTTACTAACATCAAATGAGACTGCCAAAAAATAAAAGCAAAAAGGGAAAAAACTGATATTGACAGTGATATTTATTTGCCCAATGATATTTGTTTGTCAGACAGAGAGAGAGAGGTGGAAAGAGAGAAATAAAGTGGAAGGAAGGAAGGAAGGAAGGAAGAGCATGGCTCCCCTTCGCTTCCCCATCTGCACTGCTGGGCGCCGCACAATATATGTGAAAGAACCACATGTGGCTCCCGAGCCACAGTTTGGCCCCCCCTAGCCAAGACCCTCTGCCTCTCCCAGCCTTCAAGGTGGTCAACAACTAGTAGTGCTCTGCCTTGGACCTCTAAGACTCAGCTGCCCGTTCTTTTTTGGGGGGGGAGGATTGCAGAACTTGCTGCGGTTCTCCAGCACTCACATTACAAGCAAACATCATCTATTAGCAGCGGAGCAGCCGACAAAAGAAGTCCAAGAGCCCCTCCTCCTCCTCCAGGGCTTCGTGTGGGTGGAGTCACCCACTGAGGCTCTTTGACTATTGGAAGTTTTGGAGTCCTGCCTGCAGCTCTGAGAGCCCGTGTGTATCGGCTAGGCCTCTAGCTGCCATGGAGTGAGGGGGGTGCCTCTGGAATTTTAGGTTTCGTTTTTCTGTGTCTTCAGTGTTCCTTTACCTCTGTAACATGAGCGTTTGGCCTTGGTGTCTAGCACCGGCTTTCTCCCCGGGAAACTAGACCCGTTAGCTGTGGCGGGCTTCTACCTATGCCGTGATTGGCTCCAGTCCATCATGGGACCTGCCTGAATTGAGTATCTCTGCTTGCTTCGCGCGCTTATTGCCAGTTCTAACATAAGATGTGTAAAGACATTCTGCATACTTCGATGTTTCGATAAACGTTACTTCTTTGCAAGACAGTTGTTGGGAACCGACTGCTGCAGGAGTCTGACAAAGCCAGGCCCTTTTTTACAAATGTATTTATTAATACCTTCTTTCTCCCCAAAATTGGGATCTAAAGCGGACAGAAGACATATAAAAATAATTCACATAACCGAACCCAAGAACGCCCGCTGCCCAACAGAATACAAAAACGGACATGTGAACGACGATGCCCCCAGAGGCCCCCGTCACCCAGCCGAGCAGCTGAAGTACCTCTGCCCTCACCTCCCGGGTGGCCCCGAAAGGCCCTTCTGAACAACTTCGTCTTGCAGTTCCCCCAGCGTGACATCTCCCCTCGCCTCTTCGGAGAGGCTGTTCCAAAAGGCTGGAGCAATGAACAAAAATGCCCCCAGCCGACGGCACCTTGGTGGGGAGCAGTGTTCCCTCTACGCTGAGTCCGTGTGAGCCAGCTCAGTTCTTTAGCCTCTGGATCACACGTTTTTGCCTTCGCTCAGGAAGGAGGGCTCCAAGGCAAACTCATTGATGCAGCAGCCCAATCGCTCGCTCACCACGTTCAGGCCAGTAGCTCACAAAGCAGGATTTTTGCTCACCGGACTCCACCGCTGAGAGGGAGCCTTGGTGGGAAGGGAACCAAAGAAGGAAAGCCCTGCTGACCTGAACGGCGTTCTCACATTCAGTCACACCGGAGGTGGTGGTTCAAGCACATGAGTCCTCCCAGGTCGTGGTGGGCCACAGAGGGCCAGCAAAGAGGGCCGAGAGGCCCGGGTCTCCCCTTGTGGCTGCCGCCTTCTAGCACTGGATATGGAGAGGCCTGCTGCCTCTGCATATGGAGGTCTCCTAAATTCACCAATTTCACCATTCACCATCGATGGCCCCATTGTCTGTGAAAAGGTCTAGTGCCCCCCTTTAAAGGCACATGTGCTCCTGTTGATCACTATTTCCTCTAGCAGTGGATTCCACGATCTCACTGCACAGTAACAACATTATTTCCTTCCATCTGTTCGGAACCTATGGCCCATGAACTTCATTAGGTGCCCCTCAGGCCTAGCACTATGGGAGACACAACAAGCCGTCTGCACCCACTTTCCCTGACCCCGTGCGTAATTGCATAAGCCTCGATCGTGGGCCCCCCCCCAAGATGTCTTTCCCCCCCTAGACTGCAAAGTCCCGGGTTCTTCAGCCTCTCCTCATAGGAAGGGTGCTGCAGTCCCCCAGTGATCTCTGTGGTCCCCCTTCTGCATTTCCCCCAGCGCTTTCCCTGAGAGAGGGGCTGCCCCCTTTGTCTATGAGAAGTGTCAGATGGAAAGGTTATTCGGGTTTCTTGTGAACAGAGTGTTGAAGGACGCAGGTGAGATTTCTCTCTGTGTACTGGGTTTCCCAAGCCTTCTAAAGCACGCTCAGAGGCACTTCCTTGACATTTTATAGCTTTAACGCTCATTTATTCAGTTATGTTTGGGAAATGTTAGAGGAGATATGATCTTCCTTGCGTGAGGCCTTTCCATACTTGAGGTTAACTCATTATTGTCTCTTTTTTATCATCTTGCCTAGTACGAGTTACTTCTTTATTCAATAAAGAACATAAACCGCTTGCTGGTGCGAGTTTTTGTCTCGCTTGCTGGTGCAAGGTTAAACACAGAACTCACTTATAGATATTGTCCTACGGCAGATAAAGGTGCCCTCTTAGCAGGCCGTCTATCTAGATCCTGTCTGAAGTCTCTGGAAACCACTGGGAAGGCGAGAATCATTCCCACAGAACAGGCAGTCCAGACTTTTAATAGGATACAGGATAATTGTCTCATTACAAAACAGCACCTGAAAGACCAATATCTCCCCGGGCAGATGCGTCCACAAGTCACAGGTCACTTCAAAGCGTTTGCAAAAGCGAATAGCCTTGGAAAAGGTTACTGGTCGTTTAACGTCCGCTGGACTCGAGTTTTGGTGTATTAAATGGCTGCGAACCACAAACTGTTGCTCTTCCTGGGAATCAACCACTGGCAAGGTGTATTTTTGCCAAAACTGCTCCCCCACCCAGAATTCTTGTCTGCCAGAGAAGAACAAACAATTCCGCCAAGCGGCACTATCGGAACATCCCTGCAAGGAGTCCTCCACTGGGACGGCTGGGCACTTCCTCGGGAGGCCAGGTCAGCCGTGGTCTTTGACCGTCTGGAATTCACGCACTGCCAAGCCGCTCAAGAAGATTCTGAGGGGGGGGGGAGAACTGAGGGTGCAGAATGGCCACTAAGACCAAATCCCACCCCCACCCCCCTCTACCAAAAGCTATAACTCCTGGCTGTGATTCCATCCCAGTTTAACAGAACAGGGCCAGGAGCAGCTCTCTCTGGACCTCGGGAAGCCATTTGGGATGCTGGACTGAGAGGGCAGGGAGATCTGGGTTCCGAGAGCCCACACACACCCCGCCCCCAAAGCTTCCTGGGTGAGCGTGGCCGGTCCCTCTGCCTTTCAGCCTGACCTCCCTCCAGAGGTCGGTGGGAGGTGGAAAAGGAAGGTTCCCCCTTGTGCTCACTGGAGG
>NW_015160237.1:504240-505335 GCF_001447785.1 Gekko japonicus
CCAGTCCCACGCCCCCCCCCCCACGGGGCTGGCACAAGTCTTTCCTCTGCCAGTGGACAAGGCTCCAGCTGCCTTGCAACACCCCCCCTGGCCCTCGTGCTCCGTGCCAGGCACCGCAGGGAACACTGCTCAGCAAACGAGGCCACTGTGGGACAGCCAGTGGGGAAGGGGCTGAAGAGGGGAGGCGGGAGCAGAGGGGCTTCAGCAGAGACCGGGAAGGCAAAAGGGGAGCCAGAAGGCATGAGACGAGGGAGCGGACAAGAGGCGGGGCGGAGAGGACGAGAGGCGGAGAGGACGAGAGGCGGGGCGGAGCGGACGAGAGGCGGGGCGGAGAGGACAAGAGGCGGGGCGGAGAGGACAAGAGGCAGGGGCAGCGAAGCCGAAGGAGAGGAAGCCGGGAAGGCGGCAGCAGAGAACCCGCTCCGCTGAGATGGCGTGTGCCCTCCCCTACCTGATCTTGGGGCCGCGGTGGGAGGGAAGAGGCAGGACCTTCCGCCGCTTCTTGCCGCTGGGCAGCTCCACGTGCTCCACCTCCGCCTGAGTCTGGAACCCGGACCAGGGGAGGGGGCCTCTTGCAGGGCCTGTCGGTGGGGCCGGGGCCCCCCTGCGCCTCTTGGCTGGCTTCCTGGGCGGGCCCTTGGGTGCCCCGCCTTTTGGATCCAAGGACTGCTTCTGCTCTTGGGCTCCCGGGGCTGCCTTAGCTGGGGGGCCTGCCTTGGCAGTGCCAGCCTTCCGCCCCGTGGAGGCCTGCTTCTGCCTCAGTTTTTGCTGCGCAAGAGAGGAGGATGTTTGTCCCCGTGCCAAGGAGAGAGACAGACGGACAGAGTAGCCCAGGGAAGGAGCCACCCCCCACCCCCACCCTCACTGTGACGTTTCAATGTGCCAGGACTGCAAATTCTGGGCCGAGAACAGCCAGGTTTTGCAGGAGGCAGAAGACGGAAGGCGTTTGCTGGGGGACGGACAGGAGGGTCCCACACAGGGGGCTTCAACCAGCATGTGACTCGGTTGGGGGAGGGGCTTCTGAGCCCACCCCGGGGAGTGCTCATCTCCACAGGCACAAAGAGCAGCAGCAGGTGGTGCTAGTGGTGGGTGGGT
>NW_015160237.1:505704-507732 GCF_001447785.1 Gekko japonicus
CCAGTTTGCTCTGGAGCCCCATTCCTTCCTGAGCTGAGACAAAAATGTGTGAGCCAGAGGCTCAAAAACTGTGAACTAGCTCACACTCACTCAGCTTAGAGGGAACACTGCTCACAAAACACAAGCAAGAGGGACTTACCCTCCGGGTGGTGGTGGGGGTGGAATACAGTACCTCCCTACTCCCCCTCAATATATCCTGCAAGGAATGGACCTCCCCCCCCCACACACACACACACGGCCGCCTCCTACCAGACTGTGTTGAGCTCGCTGCTCCTTCAGCTTCAGCTTCCGCCGATCCTCCAGGGAGAACTCCACAATGGGCCTCTGTGGGAAGAGGGCGGGGCCTCAGAGCTGCACTCCCCCCACAGGGAGAGCCCCCTCGCCCACGGGGACACCGGCCGGCCGGCTGCTCTGGCTGCCCCCCCCAGCACTTCCTGGCTGCCCCTCCCTCTAGCAGGAGCCTCCCTGGGGAGGGAGCCGTGCTGGTCCCCCCCCCTTCAAGAGCTGGGGGGGGTGCGCATGCCACATGGCCCCACCCACCCGGGGGTGCTCAGCTCTCCCCAAAGGAGTGGAGTGACAGCACATGGAGGGCCGCCCGATCTGCAGCTCTTCACAGAAAAGGCCAATCGGCCTACGGGACTCCCTGCCACAGGATGCAACCAGGACCACCCACTGAGACGGACCAGGCACCAAAGGAGAAGAGGCCCTTCGGAGGCTCCTGGCCACACCTCCACACTCGGAGGCAGCAGAACACCCCCCCCCCCCCCCGAGCCACAGTAGTTCAGGGCAGCAGCACCAGGAGTTTGCTTGGGAGACGTCAGGGAAGCCAGACTGGCCGCGACAGGAAACGGGACACCGGGCTAGATGGACCTCCCCTCTTGGGCAGCTCTTCACCGCCCTCCCTGGGCACAGCAGCCTGTTTATACAAGACCCGCTTTGAAGGAACTGGGGTGGGGGGGGGGCGGTGCCTCACCTTCTGGTCCCCAAAGAGCTGGGGGTTGTTGTTGACCCGGCGCAGGGCCGCCAGGGCGTGGTCGTGCTCCTGGAACTCCACGAAGGCGTAGCCCAGGGACTGGCCCTGGCCCTTCCCGGCGGGGGCCTTCCGGTCCCGCATCACCCGGCACTGTGGAGAAAGGGAAGAGAGTGGCTCCTTGCCCGGGGGCCGTGGAAGGACCCGGGGAGGGGGGGCAGCCTGGGCCTAGAGGGGCAAAGGCTGGAAGCCGAGGGCTCCTGGGCAGCCCCCCTCCTCTC
Source organism: Gekko japonicus (assembly GCF_001447785.1). Classification (NCBI taxonomy): domain Eukaryota; kingdom Metazoa; phylum Chordata; class Lepidosauria; order Squamata; family Gekkonidae; genus Gekko; species Gekko japonicus. The sequence goes on from NW_015160237.1 coordinate 506,956, forward strand.
CCACAAACCGTGACTGTCGCGTGGTAAAGGTGGTGCAAAAGCACAGGAAACGGGTCACCGTGAACACTCACTTCTCTAGCTGTGCAACCCTGAGATCTCACAGAAGGGGCTGTCCTGGACGTATGAAGCCCCTCCCCCGGGGGGGGAGAGGATTCCCCCCCAACTCAGCCCCTTGTTTCCAATTTTTCCTATAGAAAAATTAGAAATTTGGGGGAGTACTAACCCCCCCCGGTTATGAAATATTTTCTCTTTTAGAATGTGTGAAGACATGGAAGCCGGAAAAAAAAAAGAAGTGTATATTTCCAGTATGTATTTTGTTTTTTTTGTGTTTTTTGTTTTTTTTTAACCCAGACTGAATGGATTTAAATGGTTGAGTTGATAAAGTGATGAACGAAAGGTAATTGAGAATGCGGGTGTTCTGTAGACCTACGCGGTTCTTAAACCCAAGATGCATTTCTGCACCCAGAAGGATGCGCCTAATCTTCCCGAGGGGAGCATGCGGGGCTCTTGCTGCTTCTGAACGGCTGCATACCTTCTGCTGCCCTTCTGGCCGGACTTCAGGGTGACCTTCCCACCTCTCTCTCAAACCATCATGGCAGATCCGCTTACTGCCCTAACTTGCTGGAGGGGGGGGGGGGAGAGCACAGAAGGAGGTGGGACAGAACCAAAGCCTCAGAAGAGACCTGTAGTAGTAGTAGTGGTAGAGGAGAAGGAGGAGGAGAAGGAGACTGGATTTATACCCTGCCCTTCACTTCCCAAAGGTGTCTCAGAGCGGCT
>NW_015160237.1:507778-509073 GCF_001447785.1 Gekko japonicus
GGCGGTGGAGCTGAGAGAGCTCTGACAGAAACTGCTCTTTTTCAAGGACAGCTCTTATCAGAAGTATGGCTTGCCCAAGGTCACATCAGCAGCTGCAAGTGGAGGAGTGGGGAATCAAACCCGGTTCTCCCAGATTAGAGGTCCACGCACTTAACCACCACACCAAAGTTGCATTGGGAACTGAGCTCTTTGAAACCAGACAGCAAAGATTAAGGTCCATGAGGCTAAGAGAAAAGCTTGCAGTTTTCTCTCAGGTATTGGGCTCATTTGCAATTCTGCTCAGAAAAAAGCTCTTAAATACCATAAATGTGTGAAAAATTGCTATTACAAATTTACATGACAGATACAGTATAAATGACGCGTTTTATGTTTTTAAAGCAGGGGGGGGAAATTCTTTGGCAAAAAGTCTTTCCCCCCCCCATGGTATCAAAACTTCCAGAAATTTTTCCATCTCTAGCCCTGGCCCATGCAAGTCACAAAGGAAGGGGCAGGACTGTTCTTTTTGGGACCGCCAATGAAGCCTGGGGGCTGGGAAGCCACAGAAATCCCTGTGAAGGCCAGGCCAGCAGGGTGGAGCAGTTAGGAGGGCTGCTGGACCCAAGCTCAGATCCCCTCTGCGCTTGGGGGGCCCAGGGCCAGTTAGACATCCTCAGCCTAACCTGTCTCACAGGGTTGTTGCAAAGAAGGAGGAGGAGGAGGAGAAGAAGAAGGAGGAGGAGGAGAAGAAGGAGGAGGAGAAGGAGGAGGAGGAGGAGGAGAAGAAGAAGAAGGAGGAGGAGATTGGATTTCTACCCCGGAGTCTCAGAGTGGCTTACAAACTCCTTTTCCTTCCGCTCCCCACAACAGACACCCTGTGAGGTAGGTGGGGCCGAGAGAGCTCTTTCCAGAAACTGCTTGTAACGATTCCTTGTTTATGGGTGTGTGTCTCTTTAAAAGTTTGGTTGCATGTGATAGTCTAGAGTGCTTGAAGAGGCAAGTGTGGTGTGATTGGTGAGTGACAGAGAGGGGGAGGGGTTTTGGAAGTGATGCTGTGTGGATGAATATGTATGTCTATCAGGAGTGACAGTTTGAGGTTTTGACAACTGAAGGGTGACAGTTGATGAGGACAGTTAAACAGTCAGGTAGTTCGTTCAAACTATCGCACAATTGCACTCATATCACACGCTAGCAAGGTCATGCTCAAGATCCTACAAGCTAGGCTTCAACAATACGTGGATAGAGAACTACCAGAAGTACAAGCTGGGTTTCAAAGAGGTAGAGGAACTAGAGATCAAATTGCCAACATTCGCTGGATT
>NW_015160237.1:509445-509569 GCF_001447785.1 Gekko japonicus
GAAGAGGACCTAAAGAGCCTCTTGCTCAGGGTAAAAGAGGAGAGCGCAAAAGTGGGCTTGAAGCTCAACATCAAAAAAACTAAGATCATGGCATCCGGCCCCATCACTCCTTGGCAAATAGAAG
>NW_015160237.1:510401-528939 GCF_001447785.1 Gekko japonicus
AACAACAAAGTTCGTTCTGAAGTCTGAGAGAGAAGCAGTTTGTGTGTGTGCAGTTAAGAACAGCTGAGGTTGTTCTGAGAGAATAGTAAAATGTAAATGAAAGTAATTGAAGACAAAGTTTAGGAAAGGCTGTATGTCCTGGAGAGAAACAGTGAACTTACATGACCTTGAGTTAAAGTTACAAAGTTACATGCCAAGATCCCTGACAGTGAAGGGAAAAGTGTGTGAAAAAGCAATTGTTTAGTATTTACCCATTCCTAGTTACAGTGTTCTACCATATTATTTACGAATTATATCAATAAATCTACTTTTATTTAAGATACCAGTTCTGAAAGAAATACTTCCCAGGAAACACTCAGACCCTCATGAAAGCCTAAAAACCGACCTACCTATCCAGTGACAGAAATATCATAGTATAAAGGTTTGGAAAGCCTTAAATTTCCTGGTGGCGGCCAGATATAGACAGTAAAACAAAACATAAAGAACATTTTAAAGAGAAACCAGACCTCCCCAGATAAGGGGTCGTCACACTGCTCTTTTTCAAGGACAGCTCTGAGAGAACTATGGCTTGCCCAAGGTCATCCAGCAGGTGCAAGTGGAGGAGTGGGGGATCAAACCCGGTACTCCCAGATTAGAGTCTCTGCACTTAACCACTGCACCAAACTGGCTCTCGATGACGGAGGAGACTGATGTAAGCGGCTCCAGGGGAGAAAGGTGGGGTACATAAAGAGAGCAAAAAATGAAAAGCAAGTAAGGAATACAAAAGAACACATCCCTAGATCGTGGGGGGCTGCAGAGTAAAAGTGCTGGAATGCCCTGGCTGGAGTGGGGGCTTGAGGTGAGGGAGGAGAGCCGTTCTGTGGCCAAGGGAACCCCCCCCCAATCCCCGCCCACCGAGCTCCTTGCAACCCTCCAGGCTTTCCAAGTCCTTTCCATCTTGTCCATCGAGACAACACGAGAGGGTCAGGAAGCAATCCTGGAGGTTTGTTGTCATCTTCTGGGTGTGGATTTCTGAATCTCCTGCATTGTGCAGGGGGTTGGACTAGATGACCCTGGAGGTACCTTCCATGACCTTGTGACCGCAGGCCCCTGTTCTGGCCACAAACCCTTTTCTCTCGGAGCAGGCTGGCTCCGCCGCCTCACCTGCAACTCTGCCTCCCGCCAGCAGATGTCACTGGCGGACCTCGCACGAGAGGCGGAGAGTTTAGCTCTCCTCAACAGTGTTTTTTTTTTTTGGAGAGGGGGAGAGCCGGGAGGCCGTCAAGGGCCAGGGCTCCCGTAAGGAGGGGCGGGCTCACCTCCTTGATCCGCACGCCGGGCGTCCCATCGAGGATCTGCAGCATCAGCTTCCGGAGCCGGGCATCGTCGACACTCTTGGGCAGGTTGTGGACGCAGAGCCGGGTGCGGGAGACAAAGATGTTCTGATCCTTCAGCTTCTGGTGCTTCAGCTCCTCAAACTGGAGAGAGGAGAGGGGAGTCACAGCTGCGCGGGGAGGAGGGGAGGGGAGGAAGCCACCGGGATAAAAGGAAGTCCTTCTTCACCCAAAGAGTGATTCACGCATGGGATTCACTGCCACAGGAAGTGGTGGCGGCTACAAGCATGGACAGCTTCAAAAGGGAATTAGATAAGCATATGGAGCAGAGGTCCCTCAGTGGCTATTAGCCACTAGGTATAGATAGGGGCTCTGGGGCAAGTGATGCTCTGTCTTCTTGGTGCTTGGGGGGGGGGGGCAACAGGGGGGGGGCTTCTAATGTCCTGGCCTCACTGCTGGACCTCCTGAGGGCACCTGGTGTTTTTAGCCACTGTGTGACACAGAGAGTGTTGGACTGGAGGGGCCACTGGCCTGATCCAGCATTGGCTTCTCTGGGCCATGCCCAGGGGCAGAACCTGAGGAGCCAGCTCAAGAGGAGGGGGTGGAGGGGGAGGCCCAGTGGCTAAGACCCAGCTAAGGCCCAACAGGTCCCCGGGGGGCATGGACAGCAGACACGGCGGGTTCTGGGAGAAATCCACTGGGAAACTGTGCCTCTCCCAGAGATAAGAAGTACACGTAGAACTAATAACACAACGTGTCACTAAGATTGGCCACGGGACTGGAAAGCGCCTAATAATATCAAGGCCGTCTTTTGGAAAAGGATGCAGAGAGAATCCAGGAAGTTACAGGCCAGTTTGCATAACATCTACTCCGGGCAAGTTAAGTAAAAACGGTTGCTAAAAACAGAATAAAGCACCACACGGGACAGGCGACGTTTAAAGGTGGAGCAGTGCAGGGAAGCGAGCGGCGGGGATCCCGACCCACGTCAGGAAGCCCTGGATGCTCAGAAACAAGACAGAAGGGAAGGAAGCGGCCAAGCGGCCAAGTCTGCAGGTGACGCCCAAATAGTCAGAAGGATGCGGACCAGGGCCAGGCCAGGAGGGTCTCTCCCCAGGCAGGGCGAGTGAGGAACAACGTGGCAATCGAGGGCCACACATGAGCACAAAGAAGAAGAAGAGATTGGATTTATGGCCCTTGCCCTTCACTTGGGAGTCTCAGAGCGGCTTACAAACTCCTCTCCCTTCCCCGCAACCCTGTGAGGCGGGTGGGGCTGAGAGAGCTCTGACAGAAAAACTTTTTCAAGGACAGCTCTTATCAGAACTGTGGCTTGCCCAAGGTCACCCAGCAGCTGCAAGTGGAGGAGGAGTGGGGAATCAAACCCGGTTTTCCCAGATTAGAGTCCGTGCTCCTAACCACTACACCAAACTGGCTCTCAAGGTGACGGACATCTGGTGGAAATGAAGCACCCTCAACTTAAGCATGTGCTGATGGGGGTCTGACCTGGAGGAGACTCAGCTGGAGGGGCCCATGAAGACCATGCCGGGGATAATTAAGGGAAGGACCCGAAAATAAGCCAGCTGGCACCCTGAAGCCTCCGGCACAACCGCATTTGGAATACTGACTCAGAGGGGACACCTTGCTGCCACCCAAAGGAGGCCAGGCTGGAGGCGCCTTCCAAAAGAGGAAGCTCCACACCCACAGCCTTGCAGGGAAATCCAGACTGGGGCTGCAGCCACACCCACGAAATAATCCACTTTCCAACTGGATTTTACTGTGTGAACTGGCAAAATCCAAGTTGGAAAGTGTGTAGAAAGTGGATTGAAAGTGGATTATTCTGTGTGTGTGTCCCCACAGCCTGACAGAGGGACACAAGGCCTCCCCGGTCAGGGCCGGAAATGCTCCTTTCCCTCCTTTGGCTGGGCCCTCTTTAAATCTCCAGCCTACGGTGGCTCAAGTGGTTAAGACGCTGAACTGCAGGCTGGGGAAGGTCGGTAGTTCAGCAGTTCGAGACCCGAGTGTGCTGCATGACGGAGTGAGCTCCCTTCTCTAGTTCCAGCTCCTGCCCACCTAGCAGTTCGAAAGCAAGAAATTGCAAGTAGATAAATAGGGACCACTTAGGCGGGAAGGAAACAGCGTTCTGTGCGCCTTGGTGTTTAGTCATGCTGGCCACATGACCATGGAAATGTCTTCGGACAGCGCTGGCTCTTCGGCTTGGAAACAGAGATGAGCACTGCAACCCTAGAGTCGGACTCGACTGGCTTTCAAGCAAGGGAACCTTTACTGATCATGGTGCCTTCAGGAGAACTCAAAAGCCTGCGCACTCTGTTGTGTGAGTTCCACTGGCCCGACTGAACAGGCATTGCACGGGCTTCTCCTTTGAATTTCCCTTGGTGGAAACCCCGAGGTCTTTGGGACACTTTAGCTCAGAGAAAAACATGTCTAAGAAGGGACATGACAGGCATTGATAAAGTGAGACACAGGCTGGAGAGCGGGGAGACATTTCCTCCTGAAACACTGAAACACTCATGCCCCCCATCCCAGTTGTGGGGTGCAGATTCGGGAACAATAAAAAGCAGCCGTCCACTCAAAGAAAAAGCAACGTGTGGAATTCATGGCCCCCCGGATGTCGGGGCAGACCCTGCCTAGAGCTGACTTGGAAAGGGAAGTGGGTCAGTTCACAGAGGACAGGCCCATCGAAGCGAGGAGGAGAGGAGAGATGGGGAAGGGAGGGGCAGGCCTGGCTTCTGTGCTCCTCTTCTAGAATCTGATCACAGCTACTGGGGGGAAACGGGAAGAGGAACAGGAGGGGACCCAGTGGCCTCCGGACGTTCTCAAGTGACAGAACCTTTCCCCAGCTTCCTGCCCAGGATCAAATCCTGGCTCCTCTACAGTGCACGGGGAGGGGGGGTGTTCAGAGGGGCTCCCCTCTCTCCTCCTCCTCCTCAAAAGAGGGCTGGGTCAGGCCTGCCTTGGAGCTAGCGGCCCACCCGCCCCCCTCGACACCCAGAGTCCTCCTCTTTGCTGGCCCCGGATGCTTTGGGTCTCCGGCTGGCCTGCCGTGCCCTCTACTCACCCACGCCCTCTTGGCTAAGTCGGTCGCACTCACGCCTTCCGCGGCCTGGGTGCCCGCACGGATCACTGCAGAGGAAGACAGAAGAAGCTGACGGCAAGTGTGAAGCCGCTCGCTCTACATGGGGGGGGGACACTCGAACATTCGCCTCCTGAGCCCCCCTTTCCTTCCAGTCCTCCCCAGGAGAGCCCCCACTCCCTCCCACCCAAGGGAGCCAGGGCCCAGGCTCCGTCCCCAGCAGCATCTCCCACTGAAAGGCTCAGGTAGTCGGTGGTGAGAAGAGGAGGAGATTGGATTTATACCCCATGGCCCTTCACCACCCAAACGAGTCCCAGAGCGGCTTACAGACTCCTTTCCCTTCCCTCCCCCTCCCCACAACAGACACCCTGTGAGGCAGGTGGGGCTGAGAGAGCTCTGACAGAAATGGCTCTTTTTCAAGGACAGCTCTTGTCAGAACTAGGGCTTGCCCAAGGTCATCCAGCCAGGTACAAGGGGAGGAGGAGTGGGGAATCAAACCCAGTTCTCCCAGATTAGAGTCCGCGCACTTAACCACGACACCAAACTGGCTCTACTTGGTCTGGCAGCTGCTCACTCTAGGGTCTCCGGCTGAGGTCTTTCACGTCACTTCCTGCTTGGTCCTTTTTAACTGGAGATGCTGCCAGGATTTGAACCTGGGGCCTTCTGCATGCCAAGCAGATGCAGCCAGGGCCCCTCCCCATACACCGCCTTGAGCCAGTTTGCCCTGGCATAGGTGGGATATAAATTGAAAGTAAGAAATAAATATAATAAATAATAAATACGTGGCCCTTTCACCCGTCGGCCCAACTAGATGTGACTGGGGCAGGGGTCCACACATTGTTATTGTCGGTTCAACAATGCACACAGGCGGCGGGGGCGGGGGGGGGCAGACACTTAAGGTCGCCTTCCTCCCCTGCTGTTCAGCTTCCCTTCTAGCCTGGCTCTGATGCTGGAAGCAGCCTGGGCTGGAGACTACAAAGCACCCCATGGGCCAGACAGAGAAGGAGGAGGAGGAGGAAGAGGAGAAGGGAGCAAGGTTAACTCCCTTTGGATTTAGGTTAAGAATGAGACAGTCTTCACCCCTGCCCTTCAGATGTGAGCAGAAGGATGGAAAGACGAAGCCCAGCCATGCCTGGTTTGGATGAAAGGCCTCCCCCTCCCAACCACCACTCAGCTGCCTTCCCCTCCCCTCTTCCCTGCTGCTCACAGCCCCCCCTCAAGGGCCACAGAGCGGCAGGGGACTTGCTGTGGCTGGCATCGGCCCCAGAGGGCAGGTTCTCGGGCCCGGGAGCAGAAGGCCCCCTCGCCCAGGCACGCTTCACTCACGGCCTTCCCGCGCCAGGTAGAGGTTCCGGGTGCCGGTGGGCTTCTTCACCTTCTTGCTTCGCAGCTGCTGGGCTTCCTCGCGGCTCACGGCCAGATCCACCCGGAGGCGGCGGCCCCCGAGACGCAGCCCTCCGCCCTGCCGAGCAAGGTGGGGGGGGGAGACGGTGAGCAACGCCCTCAAAAGGGACAGGGCCGCAGGCCACAGAAGAGAGGGGCACCCACCCCCCACCAGTCCCACAGAGTTTTTGTTTGGGGGGAGGACCACGGTCCCTTCCCCCCTTGCCTTACCTCGCTCTCCTCCTCGGCAGCCTGGAGACATTTCTGGGCAGCGTCCTGCGTCAGGAACTGGGCAAAGGCGCAGCCTGCAGAGGGGGCGATGCAGAGTCAGGGCCTGGGGGCCAGGGGGGAGAGGCAGCCCCAAAGGGTTCAGCTTGGACACCCTCCCCCCTTTGCTGCAGTCCCACAAGGCGCCCGGCTGCCATTCCTCCTCAGCCGACAAGGAGGGCACTCTGAGGGAGGAGGACTCCCCCCTCGCCCTAAGCCCGAGCCAGGACTTGAACGCAGTTCCTCCACCCCCCCCACCTCTGTTCCACCCCAGGGCCTGGCTGTGGAGTCCGGCTGGCTCAGCCACAGGCCCCCTGACCCCACCTCGCCCCGCCCCCAGAGGGAGGGAGGGGGGCCGCCTACCTTTGGAGTGCTCCGTGTCCGGGTGCAGCACGACCCGCACGTACTTCAGCTCCCCAAACTGCTCCAGCAGCTCCCCGAGCTCCTCCTCTTCCGTCTCGAAAGACAGGTTCCTGGGGGCAAGCAGAGCCCACACACTAGCCCCCCAGGGGTGGCACCAGACGTGTCCAAAGGGTCCCCCCCCAGCAGTCCCTCTTGGCAAGGCCTTGTTCCCTCCGGCACGTCCCCAGGCAGACAAAGGCCCCCTCCGCCCTGGGGCAGCTCTCCTCGCTCCACCCCCTCAGGGCTCTGCCGCAGAGCCGGGGCTTCTCTCCGAGGACCAAGGCAAGCCCGAGGCCCCGCACCCACCTGATGAAGATGGTTCTGCCCTCGGACACGTCTGACTGGCGCGGCTGCCTCTTCTTCGGCTTGGCGGGGGCCTCAGCGCCTGGGAGGGGGAGAGACAGGTTGGCACCGAGCAGGCCTTCCTCCGGGGTCTCCTCTCCAGGCAGTGGACCAGCCACGCGCTCAACAAGGGGATCCGCTTCTTCTGAGCCCAAAGGGCCGGTCCGCACCCCCAGGAAGAGCACGTCAGAGGCGCCCCCACCCCAAAAGGACTGCCCCGGGGCCCCAGACGGCGCCTGCCGCTGCGGCTCCTCCTCTACCAGCCGACAACCTGAAAGAAGACTCCTTCACCCGGGGCCGTGGACCGTGAGGGCTGGCCGCAGGGAATCTCCACCCTCTCCGTGGGTGGGCCACTCCCCTGGGCCTTGAGGGGCACCTGGTGGGGGGGACGCTGCTGCTGCTGCTGCTGCTGGACCGGCAGGGCCTCTGGCCTAACCCAGCCACACTCTTCCAAGACCGTCTCCGGGAACCATGCTGTCCAGAGTGCCCAAAGCTCCTCAGAGACCACCAAAGCCAACCTCTTCCTCCCTCCTCGGAGTCGCCGCCCTCTTCCTCCTCTTCACCGTCACCCGCTTCTCCATCGGAACTCCCTGCAGGGCCGGACTCCTCCTCCTCCTCCTCCTGTGCCGCCTCCTCCTCCTCCGAGCTCTCCGCTGGGGGAATTCGGCATTCAAAGTACCTGCATTGGGGCAGCGGGGTGCGGGGGAGAGAATGTGAGCTGACACCCCCGCGGTCACTACGAGGCACTTCTCTATCTGTGTCTGAACAGAGCCACTCCGGAAGGGCTCCGGCTCCTGTCTGCTCTCGATGCCTCTGCCCAGTTTGGACCGAGGGAGGAAGCCAAGCACGGCTCTGCAGACACCCAGCCGCTGCTCCGTCTAGCGCTTGTGTCCCCCGTGATGAAATGGCTGCCAGCCTGGCAGTTCCTTACATGGGGAGGGGGAGGGTACTCCATAGGGAACAATGGAGCTGCCCTACCTCCCTGCCTACAGTTCCCAGCAGCCTTGAGGGGGAAAAGCGGGGAAAGAGGGACACACCCCAGGGGCGGGGCCAGGGAGATAAAGGCTTTGGCCCTTGAGGAGGAGAGTCTTTAGTCTCCGCCTGCTCTTCAGCCTTGGGCTTAGTGGGTGGACAAGAGCTTCCAGGGAGTGGACAGGTGGGGGCTCCTGTCGCCTCAGACCCCCGTGGTCAGTCCAGGCCACTGTAGATACGTGGTGGGGAGCCCAGGAGGGTGGCAGTCCTGGTGACCAGTCCAGGGAAGGGCTGCAGTCTCCCTCCAAACACGAGGAGGGGGAAAGCGAATCCTGGCCTGAGGCCACCACCCACTGCAAAGGTAGAGAGAGGGGGGGGTGTCGGGGAAGAGGACTTGCGTTTCAATCCTGTTTTATTTCTGTGCCCAGGTTATGTCGAAGTGCCTGTGTTTATTTTCAAGCCTAACCTGTATATAGTTAAATAAATCTTCCTTTTTGAGTTTAAAAAGCCTGGTGTGCCTTAACCACATAGTCCTCCCCGCTCTGCACGTTACCAGGGGCAAAGGGAGGCCAGGGAACACAAACGGGCCCGAATCGGAAGACTGCCAACTCTCCAGGGGGCACCCAAAGATCAAGGTACCCAAGGTGGGGAAATCAGCCAGAGGGGGTCTCACTGTCCCTCTAGGAAGGTGGTGTCCATTCAGTGAGTGGTGGCCGCGTTTAACGGAGAGAGAAATAGTCCTAACAGGCAGGGTGGGAAGGCCAAAACAGGGGCTTGCGAGCCACAGGACGGCACCTCGGTCTCCCAGGGCTGAGGGCGGGTCCCCGTTCCGCCAAAGCCCCACACAATGCCGCTCTCCCCAAAAGCAAACTCCAATGGGACGGCCAGAAGCGCCCGCCTGGGGGCCCTCCGGAGCAGGGCTCTGGCTCCTCACCTGCCCCGCCCCACGGGCTCAGCCAACTCCACTTCTTCCTCCTCCTCCTCCTCCGCTGCACTGCTGTGGTCACCCTTGTCGCCGACTGTGTCCTCCTGCACGGCCTCGGGGGTCTTTTTCTGGGACGTCCCTTGAGGGAGAAGAGTCACAACGACACGTGAGCAAGTGGTTCCTCTGCCTACCCCCCCCCCACACGCACGGGAGCTCACGCCCCTCCTCTAGACCCCCTGGGAAGCTCACAGCACTCTGGCAGAGGCCGGGCATCTCATGTCACAGAAGAGGGGGGGCTGGTCCTCCACCCCACCCACAGAAAACCAAGGGCAGGACCCGGAGAAGAGGCACGAAGGCATTGCCACTGAGCAGGACACCAGCAGGCCACCTTATTGAATCAAGGCCGTGTACACAAGATGCTGGAACAGAACGAGATGCCGGGCCATGCCCCGGGTTCCAATCCACACCGGATGTGCCCAAAGCACTTCACTGTGTGACCGGAAGGGCTATCCCAAGCACCTGCGGCTCCGTTCAAATGCAAAAACCAGAAGTGGAAATGCTCCGGAATTCACTCTCCTGGTACGAAGTCACTAAGGTTCCTTTGGCTAGGTTCTCTTGGGAGACGAGGACTTGGCGCCCTCCTTTCGGCTCTAGCCTCCAGAAGACGTGACAAAATAGTTAGCCAGATGGGCACTGATCATTAGCAGCGCATGTGCCGATCTCCTCTTGGCTCTTTGTGGACTTTCCTACATGACTGGCTGGCTGCCTCCCTTTCGCAGAGGTGATTCAATGCCACCACAGGGAAGGGCAGAGGGACTGGCCCCGAACGGCCACGCAACGGATACAAAGCATGTCTGGCCTCAGACTCTGGACTGGGCTGCAGCCAGAACTTCTGGGGGTCCAGCGGACGGAAGAAGAAGAAGAAGAGATTGGATTTATAACCCCCGCCCTTCACTACCCAAGGGAGTCTCAGAGCGACTTACAGACTCCTTCCCCTTCCCCTCCCCTCCCCACAACAGACAGACAGCCTGTGAGGGAGGCGGGGCTCAGAGAGCTCTTTCGAGGACTGCTCCTGAGAGAACAGCTCTTGAGAGAACTTGTGACTGACCCAAAGTCACACCACAGCAGCTGCACGTGGAGCAGTGGGGACTCAAACCCAGTTCTCCCAGATGAGAGTCTGCCAAACAGGAGCAGCATCCCCAAGGCTGGCACTTCTGAGGCCCAGCACCACTGAGGTGCGGATGCTGGACGGTTTGGGGCAGGGAAAAGAGCCTCCTCCTCCTTGGCCACGGAAGCCTGCAAGCAGCAGGGAAGGGTCCGCGGGGACGTTGGCCTGACTGCTCCGAGATCTGGCCCCTTCAGGGGCAGGGCCCACGCAAACCGCCCCAAGGGCAGCACGACGCCACCAAGAGCCTGCCTCTCTCCATCCCTGGCGGGAGGATCCACGCCTCGCCTGACCACCCTCCTCAGAGCCACTCACCGGGTTGCGACGCCGCAGCCTGCACCGCTGCCTGGTACTTCTCCCTGGGCACAGCCCAGTCCACAGCCACAGGGCGGTCTGAAGGAGGAAAAGGGAGAAACAGCGGAGGTGGGCATGACAGCGGGGCACCGGCATGCGTGGTGAGCCAGAGACATGCGGAGCCGAGGGGCAGGGGAGGAGGGGCAGGACTTCCACCATCAACGGCCTCTAAAGGCGGTCCACTTCCCAGTCCTCTTATGGATTAAAAGTTGCTTTCCCTGCTTCTCTACCCCCACCACCCCGAGGCAGACACACAGCTGGAATGTTGCGCCATCTGGAATAGTTGTCTTTTTAGCCGCTTACTATTTATGGATCATTTAAATTATCCTATTATTTATGAATGTGTTTACTCTTTGTTGTCCACCGCCCTGAGCCCTGTGTACTCAGGGAAGGGCAGTTTATAAATACAAATTATAAATAAATATAAATAAGTAAATGAAAATAAGTGCTTGCGGTGGGGGGGGGGGATAGTGTCCTGGTGTCCTGGCCCCACTGCTGGACCTCCTGAGGGAACCTGGTATTTCTGGCCACTGTGTGACAGAGAGTGTTGGACTGGAGGGGCCATTGGCCTGATCCAACAGTGGCTTCTCTTATGTTCTTATGTCTGGGGCAAGGGATGCTCTGTCTTCTTGGTGCTTGGGGTGGTGGAGGCAACAGTGGGACGGGCTTCTGGTGTCCTGGCCCCACTGCTGGACCTCCTGAGGGAACCTGGTATTTCGGGCCACTGTGTGACACAGAGTGTTGGACTGGATGGGCCTTTGGCCTGATCCAACATTGGCATCTCTTATGCTCTTAAGTAGAAAGAAGGACTAAACGGGCAGTTCATGCAATGGAGGAAAGTGACAAAAATTTCTACAAGTTCTCTGTCTGGTTTGCTGATTACATTGCAAAGAACTGAACTCAGCCCCCTTATTGTTTTGAATTATCCAAGTTAAAGGCTGATAATCTCTCTTTAACAGATGAACTCTGGAGAACTCTGCTGCTAAACAGTTTTGCACAGGCAAAGCCTTTAAAAATGTTGAGTTCCAATCCTCACTTTGGATGTGGAAGGGAATCTCTCATCACACCATAAGGATCAGTATAGGATCCGGTGCTAGTTCATCTGTTCATAAAGGATCTGGAACTGGAGGTGAGCGGTGTAGAGGCCAAGTTTGCTAATGACAAAAAATTATTCAGGATGGTGGAAACCAGGGATGACTGTGGAGAGCTCCAAGAGGACCGCCACAAACTGGGTGGGTGGGCGACCATGGGGGCGGATGAAGTTCAGTGTAACGAGTTGCGAGAAGCTGCATATTGAAACAAACAAAAATCCTAGCTCTAAATACATGCTGATGGGAGTATGAACTGGCTGAGACTGAAAGGGAAGCAGATCTTGGGGCTGTAGCGGACGTCTCAATGGAAATGTCGACTCAGCGGGCAGCAGAGGTAAAAAAGGCAAACTCCATGCTGGGGATTATTAGGAGAAGGACTGAAAAATGTTTGATATTATAACGTCCTTCCAGAGAGAATACTACGTGCAGCTCTGGTCCCTGTGCTGCAGACTAGGAGAAATACAGAAGAGAGCAACCGAGATGACGGAGTGGCCGGAGCCCCTTTTTCCTGAGGGGTTTGGGCCACTCCCATTTAGGAAGAGGCTGACAAGGCAGATGGGGACATAACAGAGGGTTACAAAATGATGTGCGGGGTGGAGAAAATGGATTTTTAAAAGCTCTTTCACCCTCTCCCATAGTAACAGAATTCAGGGGCACCCAATAAGAACATAAGAGAAGCCAATGTTGGATCAGGCCAGTGGCCCCTCCAGTCCAACACTCTGGGTCACACAGTGGCCAGAAACACCAGGTGCCACCAGGAGGTCCAGCAGTGGGGCCAGGACACTAGGAGCCCCTCCCACTGTTGCCTCCACCACCCCAAGCACCAAGAAGACAGAGCATCCCTTGCCCCAGACATAAGAGAAGCCAATGCTGGATGAGGCCAGTGGACCATCCAGTCCAACACACTGTGTCACACAGTGGCCGAAAATACCAGGGACCATCAGGAGGTCCAGCAGTGGGGCCAGGACACTAGAAGCCAACCCACTGTTTCCCCCCTAAGCACCAAGAATACAGAGCATCCCTTGCCCCAGACATAAGAACACAAGAGAGGCCAATGTTGGATCAGGCCAATGGCCCATCCAGTCCAACACTCTGTGTCACACAGTGGCCGAAAATACCAGGGGCCATCAGGAGGTCCACCAGTGGGGCCGGGACACTAGAAGCCCTCCCACTGTGGCCCCCCAAGCACCAAGCATATAGAGCATCACTTGCCCCAGACATAAGAACATAAGAGAAGCCCATGCTGGATCAGGCCAAAGGCCCCTCCAGTCCAACACTCTGTGTCACACAGTGGCCAAAAACACCAGGTGCCCTCAGAAGGTCCAGCAGTGGGGCCAGGACACTAGAAGCCCTCCCACTGTTGATAGGCAATATATTCAGAATTGACAAGTAGTAGTATTTTTAATTCAATAAGTAATTAGTTGTTTAATCCACTGCCAGAGGATGCAGAGCGTAGATGGCATTACAATGGGGTTTTATTCCTGGAGAACAGCTCTCTCGATGGCCACTAAGCCATGGTGAGTCAAGGGAACCTCCCTACACAGTCCTCTGCATACCGGTGCCGGGGAAAGGCTTTGTTCCCTCCTACGAGAAACAGGATGCTGCCCCAGATGGAGCACCGGACTGACCCAGCAGGGCTCCTCCAATGTCTTTTTCTGAGCCAGGAACCCCAAACTGCTGAGCCGTGTAGAGCTCTCCCCCATCCCCACTTGGCCCTTTTTCATTCTCCTGCCTGTGCCAGAGAGGACAGATTCGGGACCGGCAAACAGGACGGGCTCAAGTCCGAGCACAGGCAGGACTTCCCAAGGTCCACCTTCTCAGGAACCTCCCGGGCTCACCTTTAATCTCCTTCATGTTCATTCCCTTCAGAGCCTTCCCTGCTTCCAGGACGTTCTTGAACTGCACAAAGGCAAAGCCACGCATTTTCCCGTCTGGGGGGGGGGGGGGAGAGAGAGAGATGTCAGGACCATGCTTCAATCGCCCCTTGGCACGATAACACCTGTCAGCGCACGACCACTCCCTGCTCCGGACTGGCAGCCTCACGCTGGGCTCCAGGTCCCGGGGGCTGAATCAGAGGCTGGAATGAGCTGAGAGAGGTGCCACCATTTCAGCAGGCCGGGGGGGGGGCTCCCCTCCCCCTCTCTGCTCACCTTGAAACACAGAAGCATGAAAGAAGACTGAGGAGCTCGCAACACCAAAGGGCAGACTGTGAATTATCCCGGATCCTCCCACAAGTGCTGGGGTGTCCTAAACACGTTGGCATTCCTTGCCCAGACCAGAAGGAGTTCCCGTGCCAAGGGCCGCTTGGCTTGAGCCAGGTCAGTGGCCGTCTTGGGACAGACTCCCCCACGCGACCGTGTGAATGAGACTGAGTCATGGTGAAGGATACTACCTGGCTTCCTGGGGAGAGAGGCTTCCAGGACGGTGCCGAACGGAGCAAACGTTGCCTTCAGGTCCTCTTCCGTGCACTATAAGGGGGAGCAGAAGTCAGACCAGAAGCAAGGGGCTGCATCCCCCCTCCCCCCACAGCCCCAGTCCTCTGGTTGGCCTGATCCAAGCAGCCATTGGGTTCCCCTGAGCGGAAATCTACAAAAGGGGCTCCTCTGGCTGCCTTTGGAGCCCTTAAACTGACTGGCCAATTGTCATGCCCACGGGGGGGGGGGGGGGGACCCATCCAGAAACACCCATCACCTCTGTGGGGACCGGAGTAAAATGCAAGGAACCTCCCGGCCCCGTGATGAGTCTACTGCTCACTTGCACAGCAACACACAGGAAGCCGCCTCCTACTGAATCAGACCCCCCCCCCCTTCAGTCCATCAAAGTCAGTCTGGTCTACTAAGAACTGACAGCCGCTCTCCAGGGTCTCAGGCGGAGGTCTTTCACGTCACCTCCTACCCGATCCAGTCTCTTATTTATGTTATTTGTACTTTGCCATTCTCAATGGCACTCAAGGCAGAGATGCTGGGGATTGACCCTGTGACCCTCTGCATGCCAAACAGATGCTGTACCACCGAGCCAGGTCCCCTCCCCAATTGTCTACTTCTAATGTGGGCTACAGGAAAAGAAACAGGGCAGCTCAGAGGCAGGACACCCCCTCCCCTCCCCTCCCCAGGGTACTACCTTAAAGCTCAAGTTGCGAATGATCAGCCGGGCCTTTTTAGAGGCTCCTCTTGGCTTCTTTGGCTTTTGCTCTTTCTGGGGGGTTTCTGCAGCACCTGAAACCAAAGAGTTGCAACAGAAAATACAGCAGGGCCCCATGGCACATAGAAAGCACCAGCTGAGGAGACACACTTGAGGAGGAGGAGGAGAAGCCTGGATTTAGACCCCATGGCTCTTTACTACCCAGAGCGGCCTACAATCTCCTTTCCCTTCCTCTCCCCACAACAGACACGCCGTGAGCAGTGTTCCCTCTAAGCTGAGTGAGTGTGAGCCAGCTCAGTTTTTTAGCCTCCAGCTCACACTTTTTTGTCTTAGCTCAGGAAGGATGGCTCCAGAGCAAACTCATTTATGCAGTAGCCAAATCGCTCGCTCACAACTTTAATGCCAGGTGCTCACAGAGTACATAAGAACATATAAGACACGCCAATGTTGGATCAGGCCAACACTCTGTCACACAGTGGCCAAAAACACCAGGTGCCCTCAGGAGGTCCACCAGTGGGGCCAGGACACTAGGAGCCCTCCCACTGTTGCCCCCCCCCCGAAGCACCAAGAATACAGAGCATCCCTTGCCCCAGAGCCCCTATCTATCCCTTGTGGCTAATAACCACTGATGGACCTCTGCTCCATATGCTTATCTAGTTCCCTCTTGAAGCCGTCCATGCTTGCTCATGAGACTCCACAGCTTTGAGGGAGCATTGCGCATGAGTTAGATGAAGCTGAGAGAGCTCTGAGAGAACTGCCCTTGAGAGAACAGCTCTGAAAGAACTTGTGACTGACCCAAGGTCACAGCAGCAGCTGCATGTGGAGGAGTGGGGAATCAAACCCGGTTCTCCCAGATCACAGTCTGTGCTCTTAACCACTACACCAAACTGGCTCTGGAGCAAGAGTCCAACAGCCTGCGACAAATTTTGTTAGTCTTTAAGGCACTACTGGATTGTTGCTCTTTTCTACTGCTACAGACTAACACAGCTATCCCACTAAAGCTAGTTACACTTGAGAGAGACTCCCAGGAAAAATCTCCAGCAGCAGATGATTGAGAAACAGTGGGAGGGGGCAGGAGCCATCTCAGCTTGCAAGCACTGCTGGAAGAGGGAACCAGGAGCCCAGAGAGAAATCCAGGACCAGATTCCATTTGTGTTTATGTAGAAAACCTACAGGCCATCGGCTGCTTTGCCAGCCCTCCCATCCCCCCAGGGGACCTGGGACTTTAACTGCATCTCGATGCCCAGGACAGACCTGAAATCACAAGGGAACATCTTCCTCCCCCTCCCATGACATTCCGGACACATGCACTGGGGGACCCCCCCCCCCAGTTGGAAGGACATTCCACAGCTTCCCTGGACGGCTTGCTCCGTTGCTGAAGCACAGTTACCACCAGGAACCCTTCAGAGTCTCTGCTTCCCCCCCAAAAAAATCTAGAAACTGCCCCTGCAGCGCAAGGAAAACCAGAGTCTGCCTCCTGGGCCACAAGCAACAGCCAAAGTCTGGGAACATCAAGGTAGCAGCACTGGTGCTGGACGCAGGTGAGCTTGCACAGGCGGAGAAAGGCACAACCCCCACACCTCCTAGGCAGGCCCCTCAACTCACCCCCTTTCTTCTTCTTCTCCTTCTGCCTTGCCTTCGGCTTTGCGAGAATCGCGCTGATCTTACGGCCTGCAAAGGTGGTGATCTCTCGGATGGCCCTCTGAGCATCCTCGGCCAAGGAGAAGGTGACGAAGCCAAAGCCACGGCAGGACTCTCCACCTGTGGAGGGGGGCCCCAGTTAGCAGGAGACATGGAATGACTGACAGGAGGGGAAACGCCCCAGTGAAGGGAACTGAAGGGGGAGTGGCCAACAGGACAGGACCCCTCCTCCTCCTCCACCACGGAGACAACAGTTACATCCTGAACAAAGCCAGACTTCGAGGCAGCTTCAGTAGAAATCCCCCAAACAATCAAAGCGCCAGCAATGCACAGCAAGACATGACAACACAGAAGCAAGTAAAACCAACTGGAAAGATCAGCCTTGTTACAATTTGTTACAGAGGTACCAGAAAACAGAATTTTAAAAGCCCAGCGAAGCAAAGGAATAAAACCGCAAGAGGTCTTCTGGAACAGGGCAGCCACCAACAGCGGCCAGAAGTAAGACGACACGATGTCCTTCCTGGGCACGGAGTGGCATAACTGCCACTGAAGAGGCCCTGCTCTGTGCAACTGGCCCCTAAAGGCACTCCGACCCGGATGCCAGGCAACAGCCTGAGCTTATCCAGGCCACGGTCATCTTGCTAGGAGTCCAGCCAGAGACTCTGCTTGAGCATCCTTCGGCGACTGAAACCCTCTCAAAGGCAGCCCCGTGCCAAACCGTGCTACAGCAGTCTAGTTGCGGTGGAGTTCAGGCAGGATCTGCTCCGGCCAGATCAACTCCGCCAGCACAGCTACAGCTGATGGATTCACTGAAGGAGGTCTGATGTTCTCCTGGACGGTTTGACTCCAGTCTGGCATCTGAACTAGAGTCAGGGTTGTTTGGGGGGTTTTCTGAGCATCCGCACGACATTGTCACTCAACTGAATACGTCACATATCTTTTCGCATTTACTGAGATCCATCCCAAATCTGGTTTGGTAAAATATGGGAAGACTGTAGCCAAAGTGTGTTTAGATGCCATGTAAACCGAGAAGTGTACATTTTAGAAGGTCCCACCCACAATCTTTGCCACAGCCCCCCCCTTTAAAAAAATCAGCAACTGACATATCACCAATGATTTATTAAAGGTAAAGGTTTCCCTTGCTCGAAAGCTAGTCGACTCCGACTCTAGGGTTGCAGTGCTCATCTCCGTTTCAAAGCCGAAGAGCCAGCGGTGTCCGAAGACTTTTCCGTGGTCATGTGGCCGGCATGACTAGACACCAAGGCGCACGGAACGCTGTTACCTTCCCACCGAAGTGGTACCTATTTATTTACTTGCCATTTCTTGCTTTCGAACTGCTAGGTTGGCAGGAGCTGGAACTAATCAGGTACTGACGCCTCAGTGCCAGACTGCTAACAGCCAGGGGGAGTGCTAGAGCTGGGTTCCCACTCATAGGGTGGGGGGAGACACGAGGGGCCTGCATCAGCAAGCTTCCAAGCCATGAGCCGGCCACAGGATGCACACCCATTGCCTTGGAGGGGACCACCCCGCCCTCCGGCTTCCTCACCGCAGAACAGAGAGGCTTTTTGCTCCAATGTCCTGGCAGCCGTGCTGGATGCCAGCAATCAGGTAGGGCACCGCAGCTGCGGTGGCTCAAGTGGTTAAGACACTGAACTGCAGGCTGTGGAAGGTCAGTAGTTCAGCAGTTCGAGACCTGAGTGTGCCGCATGATGGAGTGAGCTCGCATCTCTAGTTCCAGCTCCTGCCAACCTAGCCGTTCGAAAGCAAGAAGTTGCAAGTAGATAAATAGGTACCACTTCGGTGGGAAGGTAACAGCGTTCCTTGGTGTTTAGTCATGCCGGCCACATGACCACGGAAACGTCTTCGGACAGCGCTGGCTCTTCGGCTTTGAAACGGAGATGAGCACTGCAACCCCGCGAGTCGGACTCGACTGGCTTTCAAGCAAAGAAACCTTTACCTTTTCCTCCTTATACCTCTGCACAAAAAAGGGATAGAGACTTTTTAAAAAAAGATAGAAACTGGGAATTCACAGGAACAACGGCCTAAAACACCATAAGCAATATATCAGCTGACGATTCTTTTAATTCCAAGAAAACCGTTCTGCATCAGGGGGAAGGGGTTGAGGCCAGGAAAGTGCAGGGGAAACTTCTGTGTGGACCCTGGAAATAAAAGCCACGTGAAGAATCCTCGCCACACGTCGGCAGCCGCCTCTGCATCGGCGGGGCAGCTCCAAGCAGCACTGGGAGGGGAGGGACTGAAGTGTCCCCACCTGCACCCCATCTAACCCTTCAACGGGTCCACACGGGGATAAATGCCGTTAGAGCTCAGACACGGTTACCAACCTCCTAGTGGGGCCCGGAGACCTTCCGAAATTAAGGCTGGCCTCCAGGCTACAAAGACCAGTCCCCCTCCCCCAGGGAGAAAACGGCAGCTTTTGGAAGGCGGGCTGTATGG